>NC_079375.1:1960059-2110059 GCF_021018895.1 Seriola aureovittata
AATAAGCTGATTCAGCTCGTTAACATTACACTTCCGGAGGGAGGGGGTGTTGTTGGGCAAATGTCTGCCATGTCTGCCATGTCATTGTCAGGTGGGTGTCGCCTCTCAGTCAGACCTCCTGTGCTGTTAAATATTTACCTCAGGAACATTTCTGTAGGATTGTTTTTACGATGATTGTAATAATTTTAGTGTGTTGTCATTTTATAGGCCTATGATGTGAAGTTTGCTTTATAACTGAAACGTCAATCAGGTGGATATTAAAACATAGTAGTAGTAGTAGTAGTAGTATAACAGTGGATTATTCATATAGCACTATGAATTTTGAATGATCAATGTGTTAAGAAAGATTGTCCTATTCTCTCTCCTATTGTATTTTGTATATGCATTTTGTGGTTAGTTGACTTAATGCAGTCTTTGCCACATTTATTACAATATTTATTGTGACAATGTAAGTTTGCTAATTTGAACAAACTTGCCTCTATTCCTACAATAGAATTGAGTTTTTGATGTAGTATTTTTTTTATTCAAAAGAACCATAATAACACAAATTAAAGTAAATTTAATTTATACTATTGTTGCAGTATTGCAGGCTATTTAAGTTAAAACTGTTTAATGATTTATGCTGGTGGATATTTAGGTGCTAAAGGTGAGTGGTTGGTTAAACATCTGCCTCAGGGAAATTATTTACAACCACTGATAAAGATCACCCTATGGACATGTGTCGGGGGCAGCCGGAGGTAACAGAGGTAGATAAGAGGTCATTTATGTGATTACATTAACTGTCTTCCTTTGAGCGTGCTGAGCTTTAGGTTACATTTAAGGTCGGAGTCAGACGGGAAGGAGGAAGCCAGCAGAGCCAATCAGAAGACGCCAAAACGCCCGTGCACATTTCTTTGTTTGTACTTGTATAAATACACTGGATCAGGGAGAGTTAGGTTGTCAGACTGTGGACTGACCAACACTTGTTATTGGTTAGGAAAAGGCACATCTGATCCAGAATTCTGTAATTGTTCATTTCTTGCTGAAAAGATTCACTAAGCAATTTGAACTAAATTCTTTGGTGTGGACATTCACTGGTCTTTTGAGTAATTTGAACACTGCACTCACCCCGTGGGGGTGAGAGTCACTATATAGGACCAGTACTTCTGCCCTCAGTAAGAATACAAGGTAGGAACATATCATCAGTCAGATACAAGTTGTCCACTTTGTAATGTCCTGCAAAAATAGGTAAAAATATCCCCTCTATATCATATAGTGCTCATCACTAATTTACCATCGTTTTATTACTTTAAAGAGTACAATGTGCAGATGAAAGCAGAACAAAGCTGAAAGTGACAACTTTGAAATTGGGTACATGCTTTAAAGGGACACTGTATATTTCAATGTATAGTTATATATATATATAGTATATATAAACAGATTATGAATTTCTGTATCACTGAAATGTAACTGAAATTATATAATATGAATATTTGCTTATGATCAGTTTTGCTTGGTAACCCAAGGAGCTTTGTCTTTACAGGTGTAATTCTGAAATACTTTGGAGCTTCAGTCCAAGCAGAGCCAGACAATTTATTTATGTCTTTATTCTTTTAGGTCAAAGGGGAGAGAATTGTATGTTGAGTTATGTTTCATGTTTAAGAACTTTTTTCTCAGAAATAAACATTTTTTGAGGAAAATCTGTTGCATTTATTGACGTAAAGAAGCCTCGTTGTTTACCTTTTATTATCATTTTCTCTAGCTTTTAATTGCTTGGGTCAACTTGAAATGTTTAATTTTAATTTGAGAGAGTTTTTCACAAATCTATCCTGTTATTCTCTTAAAGTGTAACAGATTGATGCCTCTCCACTAATCATCTTAAAGGGTTTGGAGTCCCCCCAACGTAGTTTGACAAAATAGGGGCCCCCAAACAGCATCTTGCATAGGGCCCCCAAAAAGCTATACATGGCCCTGGTTTCAGACCAGTATTACAGAGTCTATCACAGACCAGTATTACAGTCTAAAATCTGTGTGTTCATTCTGTTCTGATCATTTCCGATGCTTCAGTAAAGAGAAACTTCAGCCTCATGTGTTTTATTTTATCTATATATTTTTTATAATGATTTGTTGTGACGTGATATATGACGTTATAAGACTCTGTAGTTACGGAATGACAGTACAGCAGTATAGACGCCGGCTGGCCCGAACATGAGCGGCACACGCCAGAGTTTTAATGGAGCGAACCCCATACCCAATTGGCGCAAGTGTGTGTGACGTTCACGGAAGTAAACGGAGTAACGTTGTCCGACCGATTTGAAACAAGGTGAGAGGTTTTTTTTCTCATTTTACTCCAAGTGAGGAACAACGACCAGTGTTCAAACCGTAACGTCCAAAACTAGACAGTCATAGGTTAGAGGTCACGGCACGTGAGCCATGTAAACGTCATCAGTCAGCTGCAGTAAGACTGTGGCTCTGTAAGACCAGGGCGGAGGGATGTGTTATGTTGGACTGCAGGTGTGGACAGTTGTGTATGTGTGCACGTGCTCTTTTTGGACATACACATACACAGGAAAGTTTTACTGCAAAACATTAACTTCGTGTATTCACTTATTTATATCAGGACTTGTGTCGGTTTTTCTCTTGTTATCCGCAGATATTTGACATTAGATTTTATTATTATCAATCTGAGACTAAAATCGTTAAATACTAATTCAGCTGTAACGTGCTGTGAAGCTTCTCCTCACCTGCCACTCTCCGAATCCTTCTGTCAGAGTTTCCTGCTGCTCATAAGCAGCTCAAACATCAACTAATATTTGTCTTTATTTTTAATCAGCTGACGAACGTCACTGTGACGTCAGAGCTCACCTGTCTGTGTCTCTGTGCTCAGGACTCTGCTGCAGGATCCTCCTGATGAAATGATGCATCACATTCAGCTGATGAGCTGCGGCTCATTTACCCTCCAGTTCACATGTTCATAAATGAATGATAATAACTGAACTTCTGGTCCACTGGTGCACAAAGGGGGGGGGGGGGGGGGGGTGACCTCAGTTCAGAACATATGATTCCTACATGTTCCTGTGATGATGAATGTTTGGGCTGATTTCAGATCAGCTGAGCTGGTGTCCTAGTCACATTCACATACATCATTATGAAAACAGGATGCAGTGGTTTGTCTTCCACTGGAGAACCATGGGAAAGTGGTTTATACAGACAAAAGAAGAAGAACAAAGGAATTTTTTTTCCTGCTTCCTTTTTTGTTCTGGTAAAAAAAACAAAAACATGAAAATGCATGTGCACAGAATATAAACCGTTGCCTCAGGTTACAAATCGCCACCAATGAACATCTATGGAGACAGAACTGAAACAAACGTCACTGAGCTCAGCTTTTTCTTTTCTCCAGTTCCACTGAAGATGAGGATGAGGTTTGTTTCGGGCCTGATGTGAACAGCTCACAAAGGGTTTCTGGATCTGAAGCAAACCGAAAGAGAAAACGAAGCCGGCGGGACTGAACCCTGTAAGTGCATCAACACACGGTAACTCATAAATGCTTCAGACTAATATTATATCAGCTTATGTGAAATACAGCGCACTGTGGGGACTGGTAACGTTGGCTTTAACTGCAACTTCAAAAAACAGTCATATAAGAATGGAAATGATTCATCTACATTTATTTTCAAAGGCACTTTGAATGATTATCATGTATTAGTATTTACATTTTCCATCCATGTGTCACACATGCACAACATCAACAGTTTGTTCTGTTTTGTTCAAAATTCATTCATGTTTATTTTCAGTATTCAGAGATGGTGACTTCCTTATGAAGTGTACATCACAGTAAATCTACAGCTGTTTTCAGATCTGATCTGAGTTATTACTCAGTTTGTAGTTTGAAGTACCTGAGCAGCCTGTTAGCTGTGTGTTCCAGTTATTGACTGTGGGGGGGATCAGCTGGCCAAACTTCTCAGAACTAACTTCCAGTTGTTTTTAGAACACAGACATAAACCTGTCTCTTCCACGCAGTATCTTTGCTTCACACCTCTCTCATCTTGCCTCTTAAACTTCGAGATTTGAAAACCTCTGCATCAGACCACAGACTTGTGTTTCAGCTGACTTCAGTCTGAAGCTGTAGCTGAGATGCAGAGAGTGCTGTGTGTCTACATTTGTCCCAGTGAAATGACCAGACTTGTGTCTCTGTGTGTTCACGCTTAACAGGGAAGGAAACAAACAAACAAACATGAGGGTTTCCACCAGTCACCTGCAGCAGCTCGCCATCTTCACCACTGTGCTGACGGGCGGGGGGGTCGGCATCATGTACTACCTGATGCAGAGTGAGTACAGTACAGACAAGGCCTGTGTGTGTGTGTGTGTATTGAATGTTAAATGAACAATTGTAGGAGCTGAACAGCAAATGTCATAGATAGATAGATAGATAGATAGATAGATAGATAGATAGATACTTTATTTATCCCCTAGGGGAAATTCATGGCTGTACGCACATTGTACGACAATGTGCAATGACAATAAATACATTCTATCCTATCCAATCTATTCTGTTCTATGTTATTTTGTCCAATATATTCTGTTCTTTTCTATCCAATATATTTTATTCAATTCTATCTAACAGTTTTTTTTTTTTTTAGTATATTTTTTGGGCTTTTTGCCTTTATTGTACAGGATAGTAGAGAGACAGGAAATGGGGAGGCAGAGAGAGGGGGAATGACAGACCACTACGCCACACAACGCCCTTATCCAATATATTCTATTTATTCTTTTTCTATTCTATTCATTTCTATCCAACACCGTCGCACCACAGAGTCTGTTACACCCTTTGTGATCACAGACTTCCTGGCTTCTGTTTGCTACTAAAGAATGGCTGGTGGATGTTTCTTCCCCTCTCAGTCACGCTGCTCTGTACTCTGTGTACTGCGGGCTACGGGCTACAGCTGCTCCTGGATTGGCTGTGGCTGCACCACCAGTAGTTGCTGATGAACAAACAGCGGTTGTTCCATTAGATGCATGTGAGACAGCTGTGCTCCTGTTTCCTGAGGGAATCACAAGTATGATCGGCCGCCTCCAGAGGACATTTGCGTCAAGATGACTCTTTCTCTGCCGGGACATTTGACCGTGGGTGTGAGGAGTCTGTATCTGTGAGCCAGGGGCTACGCTACATGAGTAGTTGGATACAGTTCTCTTAGAATTTGCAAGTTCAGTAGCTCTCAGTCATCACACGTCATTAAACTGCTTTCAACACTATTACTCACTGTTATTATTATTATTTCATAACGCTCTTCCTTTTTCTACTTCCTGTCTGCTGTTGAATTAGAGAAATTCTCTACGTCAGACTACCACAGACTGGCTCTGCAGAAGTTGGAAGCATGTCCAGCCGCCATGGAAACCATCGGGGCCCCTCCCTTAAAAGTCTACAATATCCACCTGATTGACAGACACAACCGTGTAGATCAGAACACTGCACAGGTACCGTGTTGTGACAGTCATCAGAGTGTGTTATTCTGTGTTCAGCCCGGATGCTGCTGCTGTAGATAAGAGGCCAGTTTCGCAAAACACCTTAAGTTAAGATTTTCCTTAAAGTCTGAGTTAAGATTTATTTGAAATAAAAACAGTTGCACAAAACACGCTTATGTCTTCTCCTTAAGGTTTCTTTAATATGTTCACTTAAATATTTCAGGTTTTTTCCTTGTCTTAGTCTTCTTCTTAAGGAATCACTTAAAGTCTGTTGAACAAAAGACCTTAGCGACCAAGCTAAGGAAAAAAACCAACAGTAGCTCCGACTCGGTCTTAACTGCAACATGACTCATCACTCAACTCATCCCATAAAGAGTGTTCCTCAACCGGGAGAAACCCTTAACAATGCAGAATTTTACTGCTGTAAAATCTCTTTCATTTTAATTTTGTTTCTTAACTAAGGAAACATTTTTACGAGATTCTGTGCAACACACTTAAGATACTCCCTCAGCTAAGGAGAAATGAAACCTTAAGGGCCATACTTAAGTAGAAAACTTGAGGTGTTTCGTGTAACCAGCCCCTCGTCCTTTATGACGTGTGATGTAACACTGATCCTGATGGTGAACTGTTATTGCGTTGCAGATGAAGATTCCCGTGACTGGGTCAAAAACCGGAGGTTATCTGTACGTTTTTTCAGTCAGAGACCATGACACCAACAGGTCAGTACATTCTCTTCTCACTCCATTCCGTGATGTTCTTGATCAAACTGATGTGTCGTAGCGATGTAACACAGGTGGAGTCTATCTTACAGCAGCAGTCATGCAGTTTGGCATTTCCTTCCCCCGTTAATTCTCTCTGCCTGTGTCGCGTTTTGGCGCTGAGGTTTATTCAAAATGAAGTGAAGGTCCGGTAGCCCTGCCGCCGTGGGGGCCGCTATTTCAGGAGACCCCTCTGTGGCTCATATCAGAGGGTTGAAGAAAAAACGACCTATGTGGTTGCTCAGGTCGGTTGAGTTGTTGTTGGAGAGGCACTGAGAGAAGCTGCAGAACAAACAAACAGGGCGTCAGGTTCAGTCTGTAAATCACAAAGATGACAATCTTAGGACAAAACCAGAAAGTGACCTTGAGTCCCTCTTCAGCTGTGACGTCTCTCACAAATATCAGATACACTAAAAGATTTTTTAATCTACTTATGACTTTTGAAGTGAATAAACTGATTGAACCTGAATGGATCCGCTCCATCCTCCTCTCTACACACCTCCTCATTCAGCTCCACACCCACATCTGCCTCCCAGGTGGCTTTTATATGGTTTGATGACATATTAGAAAACAGTGACACAAAAATTTGAAACAAGATGTTTAGATCAAATCATCACAAATATATCTTCTTACGGATCAACACTTCAAATAAAACACAGATGAGTGTTTCCTTGTGACATCACAATGTTCCAGAAGTCCTGACGGCTGGTTTTAAGGCTCAGTTTCTGAATACAGGCTGTGAGCATTTCTCTGTGGACTGAAGCTTTGATACTTTCACAGTATTAATATAAAACCTAGACCTGATCTATAATCACACTACACATGTACATCTACCTTTAGACTATATGGTACTTTAATGCAGGTAATAGGAATATTGTTAATATTTCCTGAGGCTAACAGGTATCTACCAGAAGGGTCAGTACTGAGGTTATATAACTGAAATGGTACAGATTTTTTAAAGGTGTAATGTGTAAGATCGTGCTACTTGCTCCACCTCCATAGAGGGCAGCATTTACACACATTAAAAAAATAAAACTATGAAAAAAACTATGTAGAAAAGTGTTGACAAACTCCTGCTGAGCAGGATGTGCAGAAGATCACAGTATAGACAATATGTGTTCTGTGCAGGGATAATACTCTGAAGTGTTACTGTCATGTGGTTGTTGATGGTTGATGAGGCCGGACTCAGAAGAAAAGGCAGGTGCTGGTCCATCACTGGGAGGACTGGACTGGAATTCTGGTCCTGATACAGACAAACATGTGACAGGACAATTAGTTCTTTATATTCAAACATGTTTGGTCTGTTGTGTGTGTATAATAAATGAACCCGCTGGTTCTGGATCAAACAGTCTCTTTGTCTCACTAAAAGAAAAGTTACTGACGCATCAGGAGCAGGAACAGCCGCAGGAACAGACTAAATTCTGCTACATCGCTAAAACATCTGTCGACAACATCAGTCATACATTTATGCCCCTTGAAGTGTTTGTCGGTGCGGTTTGTCATTTGCACTAACAGACTCGCTACAGAGCAACATTAGATGTTACTCACCAGTCTAACAGAAAAGATGCAGCTCGGCATCAAACTGCATCTCTTTACCCGGAGCTGTCTCCAGCGGCGGGAAGCCACACCACGATTCACCCGTGTTTTCTTCTTGGTCGCTGAATGTGGTTTCTTGTCGGAGCGATTCTTTGGGATGGAGATAAAGATCTCTTTCTAGGTGCTTCAGACATCTGTGTGTTTCTGTGATGTTAGTCGGGAGTTTTTTTTTTTTTAGTCAGGAGGAAGCTCTTCTTCTCTGTGGGACTGAGGGCAGATTAGACGCTACACTGACTCACACAGCATCTATCTATTCTTCACCATTCCTGCCACTGCAGACATACATCACAAATATGACATAAGCAATAGACTTGGTGTAGTGTAAATAATATTAGAAACCTCCCACCCCTCCCTTTAGCAAACAGGTCAGCCACAAGGTAACATACCCTCCCCTTTCTGACCTTAACAAATGAGACTGGGTCTATGTACAATGGCAGCAATGCTATGAACTGAATTACTCTCTAACTAATGGTTACAGAATTCCACACAGTATTGAAGCTCCGCCTCCCAGGTACACCTTCAGTTACACTCACACCTTGGTGGGCTATGTTCAGATAGACTCGGGACATGTGTAAATCATTTTATACATTTTTTTTTTTTGGATGATAGATTTCTGTCACCATCTCTGACCTGTGTTGGTCACTCCCTGCAGGTGGAGTCTGGAGCAGGCGGTGCTGAAGCTCCGGGAAGGACAGACCATCAACCTGCTGAGCCAGACAGCAGAGCACACACAGGGGCTGGACGCAGGTCACTGGCACTGACCAGCTCCACGCACTGATGAGAACGACGAGAGAGGAAGTCGTCCTGCTCCGACAGCTGCTGAGTGGAGGTTTAATTATCCGGGTTGGGGAAAGCTCAGTTCCAGCATCATCTAGAAGAGACAGCGGTTACTCATGACGCACAGCGCTGAGTGTCGCCGGGCCTCTAACACACTGATCCGGATCGTTGTTGTGTTGTGTGACTTTTGAATAAATAATGTGAAACAGACACGTTGCTGTCGTTGCACCAATCAGTTTTTTTTCATTTCTAATTAATTTCCTTTGAAAAATAATTTCGTGTATCGACATGTATCAAGATAAATCAGTTATCTTCTAGCTATAAACAAAGGGTGTGTGTGTGTGTGTGTGTGTGTGTGTGTGTCTGTGTCTGTGGATGTGAGTGTGTGGGTGTGTGCAGGGCAAACAGCAAGATGAATCATATAGCAGGACACAAACCTGTGGTTTCACTGACTTATTTCACTCCCTGCTTCCTGTGCAGATGTAGATAAGGGAAGTGTTGTCATTACACCCACAGAGATGGCGTGTGTGTGTGTGTGTGTGTGTGTGTGTGTGTGTGTGCGTGTGTAGCTCTCTTTTATTCTATATACTGTAAATGCATATAATTCTGCCTTTCCTGTGAGCCTCTGTGTTTTCACAGGTTCACTGTGGTGACTGACGCCTCAAACTCTTTCTGTCCTGGACTCGCAGCGTTCATAGTTACTAGTTTGAAAAAAAAGGTTTGCAAAGCAGAAGAATCGTCATCCACAAACACCCTTGTTTTTGAAAACGCTGAAAATGTGCACGTTACTGAGAAACTATTATCATAGTTTAATTTTCACAAATAAGAATGAAATATATACTGTATAGAACATGAAATATACACACTTGAAAACGCCATCCACGTATCGTTTGAGATTTTAGCGACGCTTCATCCTTCAGAGGACACGGCCTACAAAGTTGCGGCCCTACGTGTGCCAGCTCTTACCGACGCGACACAAAGTGCAGCTCCTGTCGCCTAGCAACCTTGACAACACATAGCTTTTTTCACGGAAACTTGTGGTTTATGGCCCTTTAGTATGGTAAGTGTGGTGAGCACAAGAGTGGCGTCCAGGAGATGCTAAGAAGTGATGAACCTGGGACTTGTTGTTCTGTGCTCAACTGCGACTTCTGAGGTTAAAAGCGCTGATATTCAGTGAATAACAAGTGTGTCCCAGCAGGTTCATCACTTGTTTCTTTTTAAGTTATTCTTCTTGATCCGTGCCGGCGACAGCCAGAGCCGGAAGCGAGTTGTTTTTGGGTTGTGCATACGTCCCATTCTCGTCAACGTGATATTTCAGAAATGCCGTGACTGAATTTCTTCAAGTTTAGCACAAACATTCACGAGGACTTAAAGGATGATCTGATTAGATCATGGTGGTCAAAGGTCAAGGTGACGGTGACCTCACAAAACACGGTTCGGCCTTGGGAACGCAATATCTCCGTAACGTCTCGAAGGAACCTCTTCAGGTTTTGCACAAATTTGCTCAAGGACAAACTGATTAGACTTTGGTGGTCGAAGGTCAAAGTTCAAGGTCATGGTGACCTCAGAAAACACTTTTTTAGCCATCAAGACTTCACACAGTAATAATGACAAAATTTTCTCACAAATGGCAGAGAGAGAGAGAGAGAGGAAAGTCTGGGAGAGAGAGAGGGGGGATGATGTGGTGCAGAGGGCCACGGGTTGGACTGGAACCTGGGCCCCTGCGGTCAGGATTACGCCTTCATGGTTTGTTGTGAGTTGCAGTGCACTGAGCTCTCAGGGCCACCGTAGCTTGGTTTTAACAGCTGTACCGTTAGCTGTTGAACTGAGCTGAAACACAATACTTAAATTTAACAGTGTGATCCTCAGGCTCTCTGTCCGTGTTAATGCTGCCATATTATGTTTATTACCGGCATGCAATGAATCGTGGGATAGGTTGGACCACGAAGGATCCACCTGTTGGAGTCTTCGTTGTCCAGGAAAGGAATTAGACATTTGAAGCAGCCTTTGAAATGGGGAAGTGTATATGCGCAGCTGTGATACCATCAGCCTTTGAAGGATGTGGCCCCTGAAGTGGGACACAGCTGTTATGGATAAAATGACATATTTTCAATTTAACTGTGACATTATAACGAATCTGTCATTTTAAAACCAAAATGAATGAAATGTAAATGTCACTTCAATCACAGGCTGTATTCACTGTTCTGTCTGTGGGAACTGATATTGTTTACTTGCAGATTATTGACCACACAGTTACATGTGAGAGATTTTAGCAGTTCTTACATCAGTGCTTTGCTGTGACTTTTACGGACAGGCACACACCCCCTAACCATAAACCACCATCTCAATGTGTGATGCAGTTTACTGCACTAAATGAGAAAACTGCATCAAACTAAAAGTAAAACCTCCTCATGACAGTAACAGCAGCAAACCTCTTTCTGCTCTCTACATGAACGTCTTCACCTTTCTGCTCTCCTTCCTTTCTGAAGAAGTATCAGGATTATTCCTTTGCACTGACACTAAACATATCAAATGTGCAGTATGCGGAGAATCCATGGCGATCTCCCTTCCAGGTCTTGCACAGAGAACTCTACACCTGTTAGGTATCAGCTCTTTCTACAGCCAAACTCCTAGATTCTAAGTTCCTGTGTCCTTGTGTTGCTCAAGCCTCCACTCTGACTGTTGTCTGCCTGTGTTCCAGCTTCAGCTCCACCCTGCCTTGCTTCACTCCTCATAGTGTCTACAAACCCCAGCCTGAGATCCAGCACCCAGCCATCTCCATCTCTCCATCGCCTTATTCCTAAGTTCTACAATAAACTGGACGGCCTCTGAGTCTGAGTTCTACCTTTGGGTCCGAACCACTAAACTTAATTTAAAAATGTAACAACACATTGATTAACAGAAAAGGGAAATATGTTAATGTGAAAACTAAAAAGCAGAACAGAATTAGAAGACATGGATATAATGTCACATGGTAAACTGTAATTATGTACATTTAATATGTATGTAAAAACCTTCCGTGCAAAAGAACAAGTTGACAGCTGCTGCACAGTACACCCTGACTAAACCAAGGTGATTACAAGGACAAGTTACTCAACTTGCTGCTGCCTCTTAACCAGTGGCGGCTGCTGGTCTTATAAGGAGGGGAAGCTCATTTTCGGCCTACATCATAAAATGTGTCCGTTTATTTATATGTAAATTCGCAGAGTGACAGAAGAGAGTCGCCAAACACAACGCTAGTCGTTTTTAACAAAGACAAAGTCGCTGAGGATCAGTAACGTCTCCAGATCAACTCCGAACGACGGAATGAAAAACTTGAAAACTGCTCCGGTGGATGCTGATACTTCAAGATCGCTGATTCGCTCATTTCGCTGTCAATCAAAAAGGGACTCAGCCTCAGACAGATCATCCAATCATCATGCAGAAGCCGAGCATCCGGGCCAGCCCACTGCCCCATAGACCCCCAGAGACGCTGAGCGTCCGATGGGCGGGACAAAGCCCAGCATTTATCCAATGACCGTCTAGTTTCGCTGCAGTGGAACAACCCACTCTCTGCTTCCCCAGTGAAGTCAGGAGACGCTCGGCGTCTACACTGTGTAAAGCTCTGTGGCGCTGCGGGGAGGAAGGAGAAGAAGTCGTGTCGGTTACCTGTGATAAGGAGCTGATTCTGAACAAAAGATGAACGTGTTCTAGCGCATATTTAGTCAATGAAATGTTCACACAACAGCACATATTTCACCACTTATTTTGATCTGATCTTAACGCGTAGGAAGAAAAGACTAAAGGAATTTTTCAAATGCACAAGTTCAGTTTCCACACACACACACACACACACACATCCACACATTCATAACAATGCTGCAGTACGATAACTGATCTCAGGACAGTGGAAGCTGAGTCGATGGTTACTATCGTAAAACTGCTGGTAATCAAACCAAGCATCAACCTCTGGGGCTGAAAAGTGAATCCTACACTGAAGTGACAACAACTGCAGTTCCTTGAGTTAGGGTTAGGAGACAGGGAATGCATTATATCAATGACGCTTTGACAAATATAGTTAGACAAGTGTGTGAGTGTATGTGTGTGTTTTGAGTACCGTGATAACGTAGTGATGCTGAGTACTGATTTAATAATGTAGTAATAACTACTGAGTAGCGATGTGATAATGCAGAGATGACTGAGCACTGTTTCACAGTGGATGATCTGACTCGACATTTCTCTTCATGTAGAGACAGTGAGTAAACAAACTGCCTGCTACAATCTGTCCTGTGTGTTTGTGTGTTTATAGTTCAAGTTTAATGAATGTATTTGTCATTCAGACGTTCAGTGCGCTGTCACAACATACAGCAGTTCAGCAATAAAGAAAAACCTCAGCAGCCTAGCGAGGAGCGGCTGGAAGGGAGTTTCTTTCCATGTTTATGTTATTTATATTATATATGGAAATTATGTAACAATTTAATGAGATAAAAAAAAGACTGATTAGGTAACACTGTTTTACTGACACAGTCTCACATAGTAGTTCTATTTTGTGTGTGCGTGGGAGAAATGTGAGATACTGATAAAGAAAATGGTTTGAGAGGAAATGAGCTGGTGTTTAACACCTTTGTTTCAGAGCTGTCAGTTCCAGGAAGGAAATCAAGAAACCCTAATATATGTAAATATTTTCATCTTCATCCTCATGTGTGTGAAGGTGTGTGCGTGTCAATCAGTTCAATCAGTTTCCTTTAAATAAACCTCCTCACCATATTTCTTCTTTCTCTCAATAACTAAATGTGGAAAATGGGAGGTGGGAGGGAGGCTCATCGACCAGTCAGCAGGACTCTGAGTCTAGACCGGAGGATGTAGGATGTAGCATTGTCATCTTTGGTATCTGAATTAGTAAGGTGTTGGTTCATGCTACATTTTTTTTTTCACACACACACACACACACACACACACACACACACACGGCATCTACTTAACATCTCTTTAAATGTCCACCTCAGATCAAAGAATACATGCAGTCACTGCTCTGGAAATACCCTTCAGACCACCCAGACACCCCCCCCCCCCCCCCCCCCCCCAGCCCTCCATTTTGCTACCAAGGCCACTACCCAGGCCTCCAATCATGTTCACCCCAGGACTCTTCCCTCCTTCCATTGGAGGCCATGTGGGGGCGACTGCAGCTTCCACCACCTGTTAACCATGGGCTGCTTTTCCCTGTAAACGTACCCATACTGGAGGCAGGGGCAGACTGCAGACTTTAACCAAATATGCCCTCTCTCTCTTTCTGGTTTCAGAAGAGCAGGAAGGAGAACTGAAATACCAAGAGGTAGTAAAGAGGAAGAGTAAAGGAAACTGTATCAGATAAGATCTCTTTCATTTTTAGCGAGAAGTTGAGCACTTTTCCTCACAATAAGCCCTTATTGCTAAACTGTCAAACTATTTGGTGATTCTTATCTTATAATGCTCTTAAATTTCCTCTCTCTGAAGAAAATATATAATTGCCTGGAGTTGGTGTGGAATATGACAAATAAAACAGGCAGCTCCTACGTGGAGAAATATTATAGCAGTATAGTCAACGTTATTACACAGAAGACAACACTTATTTTAAGTAGTAAAGAAACAAATTAAATCTTATTTTTCAGATTGTACCACATGATGAAAGGCCTGTTTGCTGTGTAACAGCTTATAGCATATAGTATAAAGGTAGATGTCAATGTGTTCTTTAATTATAAAGCAGATCTAGGTTCTATATTAATACAGTCTAGGAGATATGTTGGGTTTTATACCCCAAGCAAACACAATTGTTATAGAAGTGGTTTTTTTTGTATTGGAATATTTTGACACAAATACATGAACCATTTTTATCACATTTACACACCCTGTAAGAGGAAGAGACAAAGAAATCCAGAGATCAATATTTTTCCTCAGCTTGTCTGACTGAACACAAAAGTTGTTTTTAAATTAGAGTTCGGCATTTAGAGGAGGACACCAGCCCAGATAAGTAAATTGTCTTTAACTGTTTCAAAGGGAAAAGATTCAAGAAAAAGAGGATCCAGATCCAGAAATGCATGTTTCCTTCAATTAACCGAGGCTCTCAAAACAACTGATTGAAGGTCCCATAGAGTCTAAAGGTAGATGTCCATGTGTTGTTTGATTATAGATCAGGTCTAGCTTCTATATTAATACTGTGAAAGTATCAAAGCCTCAGTCCACAGAGAAATGCACACAGCCTGTATTCAGAAACTGAGCCTTAAAACCAGCCGTCAGGACTTCTGCAACTTTGTGATGTCACAACAAAACAGTCACTGCCCTCAGCCATGCCCCAGGCCCCGCCCACCCGGACCCACCATCCAACCTTGCAGGATTTAGTTTCTCTGAGTGTAATCTTTACTGTAGTTTTATTGGGTCACTTTTCGTTCTTAAAACCACAAATATATCTTCTCATGAATCAACACTTCAAATAGCGTCAAATATGAACTTTTACATCAACAGTGGTTGTAGCCAACAGACAGCTGATGTCTATGTGGTTGCTGACTGTCACTGATATCATTTAACTACCACAGGAACCTTGTACTTGTGTATACACTCGTCTGGTTTAGGACAGCCCCTTCACCAACTTAATCAGCTGCAGTGAACAGCCCAAGTCACTTGTTGTACTGCTGCTGCTGCTGCTGCTGCTGCTGCTGCACACCCACTAAGATCCACTGGTGAGTTCATTTATCCTTAATGACAGTGACTTTAAAAGTAATGGGAATTTGTTTGTTTGTTTTACATTCATCTGTATTATGAGATGTACATGTGTATAATTTAGTTAGTGCTTGTCTGATACTGTGGCATTTTAATCTCTGAAATTCGTGGTGAAGTTGATTTGTCCCTTTAAAATGCATGTTTTTATGAGATAAGATAAAGGAGTTGTGGTGAGATGAACTTTCATTGAAAATACTGCGATGACTCAAGCATGTCTCACAAGTGTTTTGTATTGTTTTTGATCACCTGGAAATGACTCCATCAGTTTGTTGAGTGATTCAAACTAAAGTCATGGTTTAGCAGCTAATGTCAAACTGCAGAACTGTGAAGAGTAACAGGAACAGTGAAAACTACACATCTGTAGTTCATTATAAATCACTATAAAGCACTGATTAATCTAATTATTACAACTTAAGGCAAACACCAACACAGCACTTAACATGAGTGAATAGTGTCAAGTTTTCAGGAGTCTTATTTATAATCTGAAGATTTCTTCTAGTCTTCATAAATTGCAGTAGCAATGTGTAAATGAAGGAAAATCTGATTTTAAATACTGATTAAACTCCATTGATCTGTTAGAATTTAGGACAAAAATCATTAACTAACTCCACCTTTTAATAAAATCAAAAAATGCACTTTAGGTCAAAAATATACTATTCACTGTGGTTTGACTGAAAAGAAGGAATCCTGATAGGTAACAAGTTTTATAAGGTACATAAATATTAATATAAATAATAAAAACAGATTTGATTGCTCATCACAAAGGGAAAACATGTATATTTATTATCAAAATTTACATCTGCATTAATACTATATAGAAACACAAAGCAAAAAAAAAGAAAAAAAGAAAAATACTGAAGATGATGATGCAACAAGTCAGGGACAGGAAATGAGCGTCTGTGCTCCTTCACATTAACTCACAGCGCAGATAGATTAGACTGAATCTGTGGAAGAACCCATGAAATGTGAATAAATCTAATTATTGCATCTACTTAGCAACTTATCATAAATCCTCAAAATGGTTCACTGAGTGCTGTCATGAAAAAAAAAAAAATCAACTACAAAAACAGCACAACCTCATCATGTGCCAGAATAATTATCTCTATGATAAAAACCATAAATGAATATACAATGTCAAACAGTTGTAGAAGAAAATAAACTCACAGCTTTCTGAGGGCTACAACAGAAGTGCTGCTTCCATCAGACAAACTGCACAGAGGAGAGTGAAGAACTACTTCCTGTCTCCTATTACGACCTCGTACAGACTTTAAAGTGACACACCACGCTGCCTCACACCAGGATTTAAAACTGTGAAATATCACAGTGAAATGAATGAATTCAACTGGCATCACAGTGATTCACACAAATGATCCATGCAGAATTCAACTTTGATGAACTTTGACATTAGAGCTGTTGACCAATAGCGTGGCAAGCTGACAGAGAGCTGGAGAGTCCAAAATAAAGGAGGCTATCTTTACTAGCTGTGTTGCACCATTCACTTTTTAGTCTTTTAAATGAACTTAATCAACTTTATTGTCCCATTAGTAGCAAAGCTAGGCTAATGAGCTCTGAGAGATTTATTTCCATATTCAATTACTTTTTAATGGAAGAATTCTGCACAAGGGTGAAAAAAATGCCAGGAGGTAAGCAGAATATAAGCAGAAACAGAAGTAAGCAGAATATTAGACAGGAAATAAATATGACCTGAAGGCTGACTAGTGAATTAACGGTTAGCATGCAAGCTAGGGCAGCTTCACCATTAGCCTGTAGGGTCGCGGTCGCTATGTACCAGGATTCCAGCCCTGCATATGTCACTGTGCTGTGTGACCCCATTAAACAGTAAAGACCCACTGACGGTGGCCCCATTGGAAAAATGGTCTAAAATCTTCAACTTTATGCAAATGAGTGCAAAATTCACAGCTATGCACCGTTTTGCCAAAAAACTGACAACAAAACAGCAAAAAAGCAGCAGTGGTCATATTATTTTTTCAGCCCTGGTTACATGTGGTAACCATCAGATAGTCACTGAAAATACTGAAAAAATTAATTTGGAGCTTATTATTTCACACCTGCTGCACAGCAACAAAGGTGGACACCACTGATCAAGATTACAACATGGTAGCCCTCTGCTGTCATTACTGTGGCTTATCTTTGACCTCAGCACTCTGGGTCAGATTTACTGCAGCTTTTGTGACAGTTTTTCAGATGTGATGCAGTCTGCTGCAGCAGGCTGGAGTGTTTGCAGGGTGCCTCTCCTCACTGCAGCAGCTTCAAAGTGCCCTCAGAGGTATTCTCCATGATGTCTGTCTGCCTGCAGTGATAGAATATTTGCCATTGGGACAAACCAATGGTGAAATTGAATATTTCCAAAAACTGTACCAACTATAAAAGCTGAGAGCGATAGGGCAGGAGTTTTAATGAGGCAAACGTGATGTGCATCTTGCAAAGAAGAAGAGCGGAGTGGAGTGCACAGTTTGGGAAATATTGGGTATAAACACTGGGCACAAATCTGACCATCAACCTACAGCAATATTGATGGGCTAGCATGTTGTAGAGGTGACCCATGTTTTGTTTTTCCCATTTCATTGACACTTTGGATGTAGCGATGGTGTTAACAGAGTAGGAAAGACATTAATCTCAGGGTTGGTGATCTGATACTCCTCAGAGAGTCTAGCCTACTCTTTAAGTTCAGAGGTAAAGAATATAAGACTCACCCCTGTTAAGATGAAACTGAGTCATTTCTGGGAACAAGTATTGCACACCAGTTGAGAGAGTTAGGAGTTTTTTTTTGCTGCTGAACTAAGCAGTTTCTCTTCTCTGTTTTGAGGACCTAACAAGAAAAAATCAACATAAGATGATGGAACAGACATGAATCATTAAGTTATTTCATAAGAAGACTCTAAGTGTTCATCATGTAACAGCTGCTCCTCTTAATTTCTACGGGTAAAACACAGCACGGTCACAAATCCAGCTCATCAATACGAGATAGAAAACCTTCCGGCTTATTCCAATCCTGAGTATCTGAAAGGGAACAGACTGAAGCTGTGTCCCAATTCAGGAGCCACCTCCATCAGAGGCTGCGTTTGACCGGGGACATTTCCAGTTCAGCACTCAATACATCATTAAAA
This sequence comes from Seriola aureovittata, assembly GCF_021018895.1. Lineage (NCBI taxonomy): Eukaryota > Metazoa > Chordata > Actinopteri > Carangiformes > Carangidae > Seriola > Seriola aureovittata. Next base: position 1,978,493 of record NC_079375.1, read on the forward strand.
TATCTAATAAATATAAAATAAAAAGGGGAATATTCCCAACAGACAGTAACTGTTACACTGTAATAAATTATGGTGAAGGATGACTGATAAAACATCGAGAACCTACCTTTGAGGCAGTTGTGAAGTCTGATTGTCTATGTATTCCTCATTATTTATATTTAGTACGTAAGGGTCCGCAGATCAAAATAGTTAAAGTGTTGTGCATAAAAGTATTCCAGGTTCTGAATATTGTAGACAGTCTGGCAACTTCTAACATAAAAAGTTTTTCAAGTTCAGGTTGGGGGGCTTTGGGTATGTTTTTGTTATTTCACTGATGAACGCCTAACCAATGGGTGAGCCAGCTAACCTTTTCTCTGCCTAGAGACAACAAAAATTGGATGAATCTATTTTGATGGTTTTACCTTCACTTCTGAAGCTGCTATAGCTAGCATTCAGCCCACCTTGTTAGTAAGTTAAGAGTAAGTAAGTAAGTAAGTTAGGGGTCAGTTCCCGTTTTTGGCCGGCCCCGGAAAATGTGGACATCTGGTCACCCTACCTTAGAGGCTACTCTAGATCAAAGTGTGTTTCTCAAAGTGTGGGTGCAAATAGTGACGGGTGTTATTATTATTAGCAGCAAATAGACTGACCTAGGCCTTTCACATCTCTGTGCCACAGGTAAAACTGCAACCATGAGTATCAGCTATGACCAAGACGATTACAAGGCTTTCTTTGATCTCTTCGGTACCAACGATACCGACACGACTGACCCGAACTACGTGGTCGGCAAGACTGTCAAGCTCTGCTCAAAGATGGATGTCAACAAGTTTGGTGCGAGATTCATCCCAGTTTTCTACTATGTCAACTTCCTCCTGAGTTACCTTGGCAATGGGCTTGTCCTCTTCATCATCTGCAAGTATGAGAAGCTCCACACGGTGACAAACATTTTCCTCCTGAATTTGGTCCTCTCCAACTTCCTCTTCGCCATCAGCCTTCCCTTCTGGGCGACGTACCATCTGTCTGAGTGGATTTTTGGCATGGCTCTGTGCAAGATGGTCAGCAGCGCCTACTTCATCGGCTTCTACAGCTCCATCCTCTTCCTCACGCTAATGACATTTGATAGATACCTTGCAGTGGTGCATGCAGTGGCAGCTGCCAAGAACAGGAAGAAGGTGTACGCCATCATTGCGTCTGTGATAGTTTGGGGCATCAGTATTGTAGCGAGTGTGAAAGAGCTGGTTCTCAGAAATGTGTGGAAGGATCAGTTCAATGGGCTGCTGTGCGAGGAGTCCGGATACTCCGCCAGCACCATGGACCGCTGGGAACTAGTCACTTATTACCAACAATTCCTGCTCTTCTTCCTCCTCCCTCTCTTCATGGTGATGTACTGCTACATCAGCATCACTGTCCGCATCATGTCCACCCGCATGAAGGAGAAGTGCCGCGCCATCAAGCTTATATTTGTCATCATCTTCACCTTCTTCGCCTGCTGGACACCCTACAACATCGTCATCCTCCTTAAAGCCTTACAGATCTCCAGCACCAGTAACGACGACTACACATGTTCAGACACGGAGCGCTTGGACTACGCCCTGTATGTGACCCGGAACATAGCCTATCTGTACTGCTGCATCAGTCCTGTGTTTTATACATTTGTGGGGAAGAAGTTCCAGAGCCACTTCAGACGGCTGGTAGCCAAGAACATCCCCTGTCTGAAGAGACACATCAGCCTGAGCAGCCAGAGCACCAGGAGCACATCACAGAGGACACCATACTCTGACTACTAGACACACACACACACACACACACACACACACACACACACACTATACAATCACATGCAATGTAAAAACTTACCAAATCACAGAGGGCTATTACCACTATTAGTACTAGAAGGAGACACACACATTCTTGTACTTCAATCTTTGTGAGCACACTCATTGACATAATGCATTCCCTGGTGCCCACATAAACCTAATTCTAACCCTAAAACAAAAATGTCCTCAATATTTAGGTAAATGCTTTGTTGGTCCTCACTATGTAGCATTTAAGCATTTACAAGTCCACAACTTACACACACACACACACACACGCACTGTACAATTATATGTACACCACAACAATGTAAAAACTTACCACATCACAGAGGATACCACACTGAGTACTAGAGAGAGATTCACACACATTCTTGTACTATCTGTCTTTGTGAGGACACAAAAATGTTTTTGTATGTCCTCACTTTGTAGTATTCAGACACACACACACACACACACACACACACACACACACACACACACACAGCCCAGATAGCAAAATGAAACTTCTGGTCCAACATACTGTACAATCACATGCACACCACAACACAGCAATGTCAAAACTCACCACATCACAGAGGACACCACACTCTGAATACTAGACAGACAGACACACACACACACACACACACACACACACACACACGCATATATACACACACACACACCCCAGATAGCAAAATGAAACTTCTGGTCCAACATATACCTGGGTGCTCGGCCCAAGTCTGGCCCATACACTTCCACATCTGGGCAGAGTCTTTCTTTGTGCGCAACAGAATTGATCCAGATGTGGAAGTAGCATCTTACAGCCATGCTGTATATGGGCCAGATTCGGGCCGGTGAATTGGGTGTATATTGGGCCAAAATGAAACAAGCATGTGGCCCAAGTATGGGCTTGATTTAGTTTGCTATATGGTACACACACACACACACACACACACTGGACAATCACATGCAATTTAAATTCATATTCTCTGGCATAAGTGTGGATTACAGTTTGTTAGGATTTATAAATACATGCATTAACAGCTTTTCAAGGAAAAACTGAAGCTGTGACAACAAACTGTTATTTTCTGATTAAGCTCTTTTCTAAATAAGAAAGTTCAGTTTATTTGTGATCTTCGGCTGGGGATCAGAACTTTACTTCCTGTCAGATAATCAGTTGTAAACAATCAATTCTTCTTTAATCATTAACTTCATTAGATATAGGAAGTGTATCAGTATGAAGACTGCGTCACTTAAATCTTCTATTTCTCAGATTGAACTTTTATCAGCTTTTATCATGCTGTGTTTTTAGTATTCATAAGAAACCCTTATTTGAAAAGGTTACATGCTTAGGCTTGTGTGTGTTTTTATACATGTTTTTATTTTATTTTATACATACATACATCATCAGCTCTGTAAGCTACTGTACACAGCTACAGAGTGATTCTGCTGTTGTTCATATGTGGATATAGTGTGAGTCTGGTCATTCCCTGAAAACTGGTCATCCATTGAAAATTGAAAATTTTACCAATATGGAAATTTTTGCCGTCAATCAAAACAATACCACAAGATGGAGTTTGGTGATATTGTGGGATCATGGGAGTTGTTGTCTTCACCGCCATTGCAGTCAGCTATTCAGTCATTCAGGAGGTTTTTACCTGGAACTCGTGTCCTCCTCTCCATAACAAACACATGGTCCCATTAGTTCCTACTGAAGACATAAGTCTTTCAAATCATCCCACAAAGTTTTCACTGAGCATTATTTAACCCCCCCACTCCCCAGCAGGAACTTTTACTGATACGAGAGTGGAGGCGGAAGGACACAGACATTAATCTGTCACTGTTAAAGGCCATTTTTTCATGAGGAGCTTTAGTCCATATTCCTGTGTGCATTTCTTCTTCAGACCTGCTCCTGGTCCCATCTTGTTGATTCTGTGTACATGTTTGCAGAGATATATTTGTCCAAGTGCTTTAAAATGAAATGTATCATATCCTTTCAATAAACATGACAAACCGTTCCCCTGTGACATCTGTCCTTTTATGGGATCTATCCGTCCCTCTGCTGTCGTGGTTTATGGGCTTGGACGAACGATATGAGCGTTTCCCTTTTCTGACAGAACATCTGGAGCAGCTTCCTGTCAGCCAAGCACATTTTTCTGGTGAATCATAGTGGTCAGGTCCGGAGAAACAACATGAAATAATGATATACAGTGTGAGTCAAATAAACAGGCTCTTTTAAACAGCATAGCAACAGCACTGAAAGTGCAGTGATAACTTATTGGTGATTTTGGTTACACCAAAAACGTATTAGAAATGTATATCTTTTTAAATGATCGTGTCATATTCATATGTAGTGTTGTACTTCTATCAGAAAAGAGTCAAAGTCAGTCAAAGAGTCAGTGGCAGATATATTTTGCCTTTTAAGCTCCAAAACCCCTGCGTCCTACATGTCCCATGATGCAGCTGGGTAGTGTTTCTAGTTTAGCCCCATCCTGACTGATAAACGCCTTTCAGTCTTTCATCTGTCCAGTTTATGATGCAGGTTTTTTCTTGTATTTATAAAGTTACCCAAGCTGAGATAACCCTGTTCACATCATCATGACATCATCAGGGTTATTTTTTTTTGGTTTGTCAAAGCTCCTCCACAGACACAGAAGGTCACTACACAGCTGTTTTTACAGGCCCTTGTTCACATGTTTCCATGGTATTCACTGTTTGTTCTCTTTTTCTTTATATTTTTAGACATAGTGAGTATTTATAGTAATTCGTAAAGTATTTTCATTCCAACTGTCACATGTCACTTCCTGTCTCCTTACATTTCCTCCTTCTACAATGACAATCAATATATCAACAAAGTGAGCGCAGATATGATATTGTTGATAACAAAAATACTGGATTATGGAGAATAATACAAAGAGGAGGGACAACAGGAATTGACAGTGGGGACCACAGAAGACGAAAGGCAGGGCGGTGAACTTACATGGTGTAGGCAGACAGGGCCTTTCTAATGTTGTAAATGTTGTGTAAATATATAAACAGGAAGTTACTGTACATAAGCCAAGACACAAATGTGCAGAATGAACAATAAGCAGATCTGCACCAACCAGTTCATTCTCCATACAGTTCGCGGCCCTGGGTTCCACAAGAGCCAGCTCATTCTCCGGCTTCTCGTTCCCTTCAGTTCACACTCTCAGCCCCCCCGAGTCAGACACTCATACATCACCAGTCACACAGTTCCCTCCACAGCTGGAAAACCAGACAACAGCTGGAAAGGACGGCTGTCCTTTACCTCTGTAGACAGCGTCACAGAAAAACATCTCACCCCCTCACCTCTGACCTCTGCATCCATCCTCTATGTTTAGGCTGTGCTGCCCCCATGGCCGACTTAAAGTGACAATCTGAAGATGTTCATCAGTGTCTTTTAATGACCTACTGATTAAATGATATACGAGTCCTTTACAGTTGTATGAGCTGGGTTTCTGCCATGACAAAGACAAAATCCCATGGAACTCAAGCGTGGTTCACAAATCCTGTGTCAGCCCCTACCAGCCACTGACCGAACACATCAGCTGAACCTCTGGTACGTATGGATTGAGGAACGGAGGCCACAGCTGACGCCGGCGCAGAGGCGGAAATATGTACGGTATGAATTCATGCAGCTATGATATGTAAGTAATAGAACAATAATATGTACAGTGTGGACAGAACCAGTGTCCTTATGTAACATACAGTACAGAGAGGAGTCAGGTTTGTGTGATGGATCACGGGAAGTGAAAATAAAGACAGCAGCATCAACTAAACAGTATGAGGTTCACAGTTCAGAGGAGAGAGAGAGAGAGAGAGAGAGAGTGTGTGTGTGTGTGTGTGTGTGTGTGTGTGTGTGTGAAATGAAGACTAAAGCTAGATAGTTGTTTGTGGATGTGTGCCTTTGTGTCTTTAGGGATGTGGATGGTGTATGTGGAGCGGGGGCTGATGGGAGGATTCACCATGGTGACAGCTGCAGGGAAGAAGCTGCTCCTGAGGATGCTGGGAGCTGGTAGCACCTCCTTCAGGTTGGGAGGGGAAAAAAACAGTCCATGTCTTGGGTTCGTGAAGACAGTCATGATGGAAATGATGGTAGTGGTGTTAAAACAAGTGTTTTAATGTTTCATAGATACCCTGCTCCAGTGTTAGCTACAGTCCTCAAACTGGGCCCAGTGGAGACCTGAGATCTTAGTGGATTTGATCTGCTTCCTTGAGGTGCTGCTGTAGGGCCGGACGACTACCAATAACCTGCATCAAAGGTCCAGGATAGATTTTTCATATTGATTCTTATTTCATGCCTGCTGATGTTTTTTTAATGTGTGGTATCTTTATACTGAGATTTAGATGTAAAGCCCCTGTGGGTAAGACATCCTGTTCTGTCCTGTTCTATTCTGTTCTGTTTTATTCTGTTCTATTCTGTTGTGTTCTATTCTGTCCTGTTCTGCTCTATTCTGTTCTGTTCTATTCTTTTCTGTTCTATTCTATTCTGTTCTGTTCTATTCTGTCCTGTTTTATTCTGTCCTATTCTGCCCTGTTCTATTCTGTTGTGTTCTATTCTGTTTTATTCTGTCCTGTTCTATTCTATTCTGTTCTATTCTATTCTACTCTTTTCTGTCCAGATCTATTCTATTCTGCCCTGTTCTATTCTTTTCTGTTCTATTCTGTTGACTTCCATATCTCATAAATGACACAGACTGAGCTTTGTGTTCTCTGGTGCGGACCCTTCAGGCCGTTCTGCCCCCCCCCCCTCGTCTCAAGGAGCCCTGCATTGTTAGGGATACATACAGGACCGTACCAAGTGCGGCAGAGACCGGGGGTGTATTGATTAGTCCGGCAGTTCTGTGGTTAGACAGCCCCTGTCTGTCTGTCTGACCATGCACCTGGAGCCCGAGGCCCGGCCCGCAGCACAACCGCGTTCCGTTCACAGGCTGGTCCCGGAGGTTGCTGGTGAAACCCCGCTGGAGTGCCGCTGGGCAGGCTGATAGGAGAGGGAGAGGAGGGGAGACAATACGCGCAGGGCTCAGCGGGCGGACAGCCATTGCTTTTTGCTCTCGCTGCTAATAAAGAAGAAAGCAGCGTCTCGGCTGTGTATCACCGGAACAACAGACAGCAGCCCTGCACCGAGACCCGCCTGGACCCGCTCTATTGTCTTCGATCGTGTGGATTTTCTGGGAAGATGTCTTATGTGACTGCGCTGTTGTTGCTGCCAGTCCTGTGTGGCAGCATCAGCACCTCCAGCGCTGCAGCCTCAGCATCCCGTAAGTAGGCTAATAAACACACACGAGCGCGCGCGCGCGCACACACACACACACACACACACACACACACACTTATGCACAAACACACGTGCACACACACACACACACACGCACATACTAGCAACCATGGCTAATTTGGTGGCTTGCTCTCTGTGCAGTCAGGGATGTGGACTACAGTCAGGACTCATGGGGCCAGAGTACCAGCATATAAACAGCAGGGCTACAGTGCTGTAGTGATAACACACACACACACACACACACACACACACACACACACACACACACACACACACACTGTCATCATCAGGACTTCTGAGGAGGAACACATGAACTCTGTGTGTTTATGAGTCCACAACAGTTCAGTCAGTGTCTCAGTAACATATGAAATCTGTGCAAAACCCCATAATGACCATTTCCTTCATCCGTGTTCCACAAATACAAGGAGCCTCTCACACAATATTTTCCATTTTCTTTATCTAGCAGCTCTAATACATGGTCTATAACACTGTAGTTCAGTGTTTATTAATGTACTTGTTGGCCTTGATAACGCAGTTGACCTGGTAACCCCTGACACCACACATGTGAAATTCCCACTAAATAAACCTTGAGGTGAAGCTGTTTTCTAAACAGAATAAATCAGTTATAATAACATATAATAACATATAATGATATGCTATTCCACGGGACTAGTGTGCTATAAAGTGTGCGGTTCGTTCACAGGCACTTTAAAGTTGTTAAAACTAACACCTAACACTGTGTTATCAACATTCATTAACTGTTTATTCACCAGTTATTCATGTTTCATGGGTTCAGTCATAGTTGTTGAAATACACATAAAAACACCTGAAAATGTGTTTATGTCTGCATACAACCAGCCTGTGTTATAATGTGTTGTGATCCATTACATAGGCTACTGCTGAGAAGTGATGACCCTGATGATGTCATCAGGGTTATTCTGGGTTATTTTGGCTTGAGAAACTTTTAAAAGAGAGCCTGCTGTGTCTTTAAAATAAACTAAGATAAGAAATTCAATTAATTGAAAGGGCATGGATGGTCTAATGAAAGATACTGTTGAGATGCATTATGGATATTGAAGGATCTAAGCTACAGTTAGGAGCTGTTAATTAGCTTACAATTTGAATATTATGGAGCCTTTTCTCTCCTGCTCACTGTTCCACCAGCTGCCGTATGCACTCGAATACTAGTGGCCGATTGTGCTGTGCACAAAAGACGCAGTCCCTCTAACTTTTTAGATATCAGAGTCTTGACAGTCAAATAACTCACTGTTGGCTGAAAATAAGAAAAACACGGTCCCACCTCAGAGTCAGATAACAACGTTGACATCAATTTAATCTGTGTGTGTCCAGAGTTTGTCTGTGGTTGTTCTTAGTGTAGCATAGCACAAAGCACACAGAGTTCACAGTTGTCTTATTTACACCTCTGTATCTGACACATGTAGAAATAAAAACACAACTGTATGATTTAATGCGACCCCTGGTTTAGGTGCAGTTAGCAACTATAGACTGTATATAAAGATGGGTGTAGCCTCAGTGACCTCAACCATAGGCTCTTGAAGAGTGAGCTGCTCCACCGTTGCCATCTTGGCAGTGTCTGACTCCACCTAACTCCCACCTAATCCAAAAATGGGCAAAGAGGAGTGGCGTGTGTGGAGCTAAAACTTCGGTGCATGGTGGTTTAATAAGTCTGGCAAGCAAACACTCCAGTTAGCATCATTAGCACAGCTGGCTGTCTTGCTCAAAGGCTAACCCAAGGCTAACTCATTTGCTGGCTAATTAGCTAGTTAACAAGCTAAGCTAACAAGTTAGGTAAGGTGAGCACAGACACCAATACCTGCTAATTAGTGCTAACATATAAATAAAATAATAGTAGAACTTCACAAAAACAGGAGCACAGACTTCCTCATGTACTGTTGGTCAATTAACCAACAAGTCAAATTATCTGTCCGATATTTACATGAAGAATCATCCAGAAGAACCAGCACCACAAACACAGAGAGCTCATGTTCAGCGACTCCAACTAGCTGAGGTGACACCGAGCAGACAGCTAGCAACTAGCTAACTGTGAGGCAACCTCCTGTTCAAGAGGCCACGCCCTCAGTTCTCCATAACTTTAAGCCTTAATAAAATGTAAACAGGTGAGTTATATAAACAGGTGTCATGAAGGAGGAAATTAGCTCTAGAGACTAAAACAGTTTTTGTAGCAGTTGTAAATGTAAACATGTTTATTTCTGCTGTAAAGTTGGACATTTTAACATGGGAGTCTATGGGGATTGACTCACTGTTGGAGCCAGACTCTAGTGGTCATTAGTGGAACTGCAGCTTTTGGTTTCTTCAGTGTTGGCTTCACTTTTCAGCCTCGGACTTTGATGCTTGTTTACAACGTGCAGCATCTCACAAGTCGTTCCTCACAGAGAGGATTCACTGACTGTTTTAAAGGCACTTGGTGGCTTGGTATCTTTCTATCCATCTGTTTTGAAATTTAAACCGAAAAAGTCAAAATATTGCTAAAAAGGTTTTACATATGAGCTGGTGGAAAAGTTGTCATGTTTTTGTTTTGGATAAGCACTAATTAAATGATTTATCAGAGCTGCTGGTGTTTGAATCTTCTCTCATGAAGGTAAATCATGGGAGCATTCACTCACTTGTCAGTTAGTTTGCTAAGACTGCTGAATATTACTTAAAATTGTCCTGAAAATGATCAGTGTTGACGGAGGGAGGACAGCTACAGTTGGATTATTATATTGACAGTTGCTGCCCAGTTGTCCCAGGTTGGAGGGCTCGCAGCCATTTTTACACGATGGCTTTCTTGTTTGCCGCCAAAACTAAAAAGGATTCATCCTGTGCCATCAGTTTATCTGGGATTTCTCCCAAGTATAATGACAAAGGAGCAGTCAGTGTCTGTTCCAAATATTTAATGACCTCTGTAGCTCTCTCTTGACTATAGGACATATTTGATGGACAAAATAAATTCTAATAACCTGCCATTTTTTAAACTTATTTTGTTTTGTTTGTAAGAGCACTGGTGTATAAATTTTAACTTAAGGTTCACAAGGTTTTAGATTATGTTCTTCCAACAGTTGCTCTATCTAATGTTGTGTGTCTCTGTCTTTGTTTTTTCTATCACCTTTGCAGGTCTCAGTTATAGTCAGAGATCTTTAAGCTGACCCTGTGCCTCTCAAAGGGATATTGACTCTCCCTTTGCTGTCAGAACCTCACATCCCTCTTTTCTCCTCCCCTCTCCTCGTATCCATGTGTCCTGGACAGAGCGCAGTTTGTTTTTGAGTTTTTGTAGAGTTCATTGTCCTCAGTAGCCTCCTACAAATGTAATTAGACGTGTGCTCAAAATTTTATTTACCAATTTAAAGTCATTAGAACTGGGTCCAGGGCTGTTTTCCATGCCAGACCTTATTGAATTGTTGTTTGTCTTTATCAGTTTTGTGAACAGCAGATGGCTTTTGTTTTAAGAAACTCAGCACTTCTCTGCTTCTCTCACTGGGCGTCTTGACAGACCAGCTGGTCAGTGCTTTATATACAGTAGGTGTAGTGATGCTGGAGTGCACTGTAACAACGCTTTGCCACCTTTTCTTTTATCCAAGTGAGGAAACAGAATATTCTCAGTTCACACAATCCAGTTGAAACTCGTTGCTTCCTTGCTGCTGGAAAATAAAAGGTAGCTTAACTACATTTTCATAGGCAAGCCTATTAAATGAATTTCATCTCTGCCTGCACTGCAACCAGGGCTGTCTGTAACTTTTTTGGGGCCCTATGCAAACTCTTGTTTGAGTACGCACCAAATCTGCATCATATTCCTCATACATACAAATATGACCAAATGCTACTTTTTACACATAAAATTTGATGAAAACAACGTGTCCTAAATGTCGGTTTTGAAGAGATATTTACAAAGCATTTTCTTCAAACTTGAATAAAAACATTACAACATCGGTTATTACCATAAACACACATACGCATATCAACCTCCTTAAGAACTGATTGCAGCTATTGAGGTTATGCTTTTCTCTCCATCCTTACCAATAAGGCCTTGGTCGTTATGGTTACGGAGGATAGAAGTGGCTCCATCTGGACACTATCAGTCTAATAGAACTGAAGCTTGCCAGCGAAGAAGTGCTTACATAACCTTTCAAACAAGCCACAACTATTTGTAAATTTTAATATTGCTAAATAGCTGACCTTAGCATTAACGCACAGGTTACGTCAGACTTGTTAATGGACAGTTAAGATGTCACTCACTCACTCGCTCTCAAGCCACTCGGACATGTCCATTGACAAGAGGTCAACACCCTTTACTCCCTGCACAGAACTTGTTGTCTAAAGGAGCTTTATGTAAATTTTGTTATTGCTACATAGCTTACGTCAGCATTAACAGCTGTTTACTTAAAAGCCTTGTCAAGAGCTTCAGCCATCATTGTGTTTATAAGACCAGATTTCATAATACGTCCTCTGAGTAGCTGATTCTTTAGGACAGACTGGAAGCTACAGTGACTTGGTATCAGAAAGTGACAAGACAGAAGCTAGCTGGTTAGCATGCTAACTTCAGTAGAAGAGAGAAATGATAGAGACAAGAGTTAGCATTGGTATTTGTTTCCACCTCTGGAGACAGCTGTTAGTTTGTAAAGGAACGAAGTTTGATGCTGAATTCACAACATTTCTTCTAGACTGGTAAGTAAAAGCTGCTAATGCTAACGTTGGCTATGTAGCAACAGCAAGAACTTACAACTAGCTTAAACAAATAGCACTACATGTCTGGTTCTTTAGGGGCTGAGCAACACACACAGTACAGACATGTCATTCTACTTACTGTTTTGATTCAACAAACAACCATTTTAAAAATGTACAATGTTTCCCCTAAACTTTTAAAACTTTTCCTCAGAGGTACCGCCATAACAAAAATAGACTAAAGACTGCGTTGTTGCCAGGTTTGCTTGAAGAAGTTTCTCACATTCAGACTGCAATTGGTCTTAACACAGTGTAAAAATGAAAGTCTAAAGAAAGACAGAGAAGGGCATCAGAGGGGCATCAGAGGGGCATCTGTAGACCAGGGAGGTCGTTGCGGTAGGAAATGTTAGGGAACACTGTAAGAAACTGAAAACCCTGACTTGGTACTAAATCCTCTTTTATACAGGATCCAGGTGACACATCCTCAGGCCTTATCAGGACAGTGAGCAGCGGCATCTGCACTCAAACAGACGGTGTAGCATAAAATGTTGCTCAGAATCCAAACTGGATAACTGGAGTGCTGACACTCTCTGTATACACTCCAACTGATGCTGCCTGTGTTAGGGCTCCCATTTCATGTTTGCGTACTACAGTGAAACGGGATCATGTTGAAAAGTTTGTGAATTCATTTGAATGCGTCACAGTTTGGCACAGTTACTGGCAGTGGTGGAATATTGACATGACTGCTGACTTTCAGTTGTTACAGACCAAGTGAAACAATGTTACCGGAAAATAAGAGTAGAACTCAAAGTGTACCATTACAAGCAGCACAATAGGAAAAAATTGACTGACAAATGAGCCTCACTGGGTAAAAGCTGGCTGCTTCTTCCTCTCACTTCCTGCTGGAAACTTTCTGTCTTGACTGCAGCTTTCTGTCACTTCCTGCTGCAGTTTCCTGATCTCATAATCTCATCTTTCCAGACTCTGGTGTGCTTCATGAAGTGTAGTATCCACCGTCAGCTGTTGGGCTCCCTTGTTCCCTCCTCTGGACCAGGCACCCCCTCCAGCTGTCATTATCCATCCGCCCACCAGATGTCCCCAAACTTTTTTCCTGTCTCCACATCCACCTGCTTACCTGTTTTCCATGTTCTCCATCACCTGAGCGTCCCTGCCCACACACACACACACACACACACACACACACACACACACACACACACACAACTGTTCCCCGTTTTCTCATGATCCCAGCAAGGACTCAGGCCAGTCCTCTGTCCCTGAGTCAGAGTCACGCCGTCTGGTTCTGGTCTTGGTTCTGGTCTTGGTTCTGGTCTTGGTTCTGGTCTTGGTTCTGGTCTTGGTTCTGGTCTTGGTTCTGGTCTTGGTTCTGGTCTTGGTTCTGTTCCCTTGTGTTCCTCCTTGTCTGTTCCTGCTTGTCTGCCTTCCAGCAATACCAGCAGCTGAGACAAATTCTCCAGCTTTTTATATGTTGTGAACTTCACAGTTTCCTATTATTGCCACAGCTATCTATGGCAACAGGATAAAAACCCTGACAAAAAAATACACCTATATATATATATATATATATATATATATATATATATACAATAACAAGGATAAAAACAGGATAAAAACCCTGGAAAAAAAAAAAGCTACAGACAAGCGGGAAAAATAATTTGGAGGGGGGGCTCAGTTTTCTAATTTTATTTTCTTTCTTCCCAGAAAAAACTAAATTTCAATTTTCCACTACAGGCTGACTTCCCCCCTCCCTGCTCTGATTTAGAAATCAATAAATAACAACAAATCTGGTTTCAGTCTGTGTCCTCTTGGACCCTGACTCAGAGACAGTTCCTGCTCAGTAGATTTCTGATTCTAGTGCGTCTGGCGCAGACAGTTCGGCTGGCAGCTGTTCTCTCAGCTCGTCGGGAGCTGCTGCTGACAGGACATCTGCTTCTGAGGAGGGATATGTCTGAGCAGAGGTCGGGGCGGTTTGAACAGATGGATGCTTTGGTAGCGCAGCAGACATCTTGCTTTTCATATGGATTCACAGTAACAGTTATTTCTGTAAGTCGACATTCTTACAACAATCCGTACCAACCGTACATTTTGAACAGTTTTGTGGTACTTTCCCTTTTGTTTCTGGCTCTGACACGTAAACGTGACATCATCTTAATCCCGTTTACAAAGCTTGGTCTTCCAGCCAATGAGAAAACAGCAGACCTGTTTGAATCTGAAGGTGTTGGTGATGTGGTGAATCAGCTGACTGCAGTGAAGCACATCATTTTTATACATGTGCCATATGGCATTAATCTGCCTCACTGCACGAGTGTAAATTTACAATATTAGTAAATAAAAGATAATAATGATAATAACACAAACTACTAGAACCTGTTCCCTCCTCCTGATGTGATTTGTATTTTTATCATTTGAGGAAATGATTTAAAAAAAAAAAAAAAACACATTGTCAGTGGTTGTTCAGAAACATCAACATGAAATGTTACCTGGGCTTTTGCAGAATCGACCAGTGCTGACAGCAGGGGGCACAGGGAGGACAATATTGTTCCAATGATCAAATATCTCTTTAATGAAGAACCAGTGTTCTGTGTTCACTGTAGACATGGGGACATGTGGAGACGAGCTGTTGTTGGGGGTGGAGGTCTCGCTCAGGTTCTGTTGAGCAGATCATCTTTTCTTGTTCTCTTGAAACGGCTCAGTCCACGCTGCGCTCGTTGTTTTGTGATGCATATGAGGAAGCTCATTACCATACCCTGCACCTGTCTCACACACACACACACACACACACACACACACACACACACACACACAGAGCTCTGACCCCTCCCCCGTCCAAAACTCCATCTTATATCAGTCGTGATGAATGTGCCGAGAACAAAGACCAACACGCACACACACACACACACACACACACACACACACACACACACACACACACACACACACACACACATCCTTGTTTTACTATACTCATGAGGACTGTCAATGATATAAGCCCCTCACCCTAACCTAAAGATGTCTAGCCTGTGTGTTGTCTTTGGGCAAGATGCTGAACCCCAAATTGCCCCTGTTGTGTCAGCGGTGTGTGAATGTGTGGGAAGTGTAGAGTATGGTGTTTGTGTGAATAGGGGAATGTGGCTTCCATTGTGAAGCACTCTGAGTGGTCGTTAAGACTAGAAAAGAGCTGTATAACCTTCACAAACAGAGAGCGTGACAATCAGCCAAAATGTCCTCACAATGGTCTCAAACCAAGAACACACACACACACACACACACACACACACGGACCATCTGCACCTGCACACTGATCAGCTGTGATCGAAACCATCATCTGTGTTTTCTAATCTAGTTGTTATTGAAGGTTGTTCAGGTGATTTTAAAGTTTCCTTTTTATGGTATTTCTCTTTGTCGTCATGTGACAGTTTGTGATCTATGTCACTGATCAGCAGCAGTGACCAACACAGGTTCACAGTCTTAATCCTCAAGGTAAAAGAGCAGCTGTTGAGCACAGCAGGAACTCTGTTGTACTCATCTGTAGAAACAAGCCTCTGAGAAGTGACAACAGACTGTGTAGATCTCCTGCCATCCACCCCAGCCTCCAGTCACTGCCACTTCTCAAACTAATGGATCACTGTTTACTGCAATAGAGTCACAGACAGAATTTACTTTTAAAAGCCAAGAAAAAACAATGTGAGTTTGTGTTTTAAGTGTCTCTGCTGTGAGCTCATGGTCTAACCCTCTCCTAAGGATTTCTTGTCATCCTCATTCACTCTGCTCGGACACTTAAGTCTTTGCTGATGTAGCTGACGTTCAGCCTGGTTTAATTAGAGATGCCGATCGCGTTTTTTTTTTTTTTTAATGTATGATACTGATACTGTTCATCTATGAGTGAGATTGGTAAAAGCTGGCTGCTTCTTCCTCTCACTTCCTGCTGGAAACTTTCTGTCTTGACTGCAGCTTTCTGTCACTTCCTGCTGCAGTTTCCTGATCTCATAATATCATCAGTCCAGACTCTGGTGTGCTTCATGAAGTGTAGTATCCACCGACAGCTGTTGGGCTCCCTTGTTCCCTCCTCTGGACCAGGCACCCCCTCCAGCTGTCATTATCCATCCGCCCACCAGATGTCCCCAAACTTTTTTCCTGTCTCCACATCCACCTGCTTACCTGTTTTCCATGTTCTCAGGACAGCCCTCTGTCCCTGAGTCCCTGATATCACGTTTTTTTTTTAATGTATGATATTGATACCGTTCATCTATGAGTGAGATCGGCCGATCCACCACTGATACCGATCACGTTATATCAGCCAACATGTTCATTAGATGCAAACAGAAATGATCAGGTCACCGTTCACCAAAAAAAGAGCTTGTTCACGGACAAACAACAACCAGTCTCCAACCTGAACACAGGTCGTTTTTTCTTCAACCCTCTGATTGGACCCCTAGCAGCGTCTCCTGAAAATAGCGGCCCCATGGCGACAGACTACAGGACCTTGGTTGTCATGGTTTCTATAAAATCTGTCATGGCTTGGTTAGGCGTAGGAAAAGATAGTGATCTGGGTTTAAAAAAAGCACATCCTCAACATTAGACAACCTTTGTTGCCATAGTTACAACAATAACAACATGGTTAATTTTGTCGAACGGAAGAAGAGTACAGAATCCGATTCTATCTCTGGTGGTAGCAATCCTGCAGCCTGACTTCATTGTTTACAATAAGCCCTGTGTGTGTGTGTGTTTGTGTGTGTGTGTGTGTGTGTTTTGCCTCTGTCGTTCAGGGAAGTGTGAGGACAGTCTGGCCACTCCTCTTCCCTTCAGCTCCTTCACCAGCTCATCAGTGTTCACCAGAGGACATGGAGCCGGTTACGCCAAACTCAACCGAAAACAAGGTAGGTCCCTACAACGAGAGGACCTGTGTGGTTCCTGCTGTTGTGAATGGATGTTCTGGTGACACATTTATCATCATCATCATCATCATCACCTTTTTTTTTATTTTCTCTGAAATACATGAAGGGGCAACCGTCATTTTCAATGATGCTGAGATTACAAAAGCATGAAAGAAAACAAAGCAAACTACCAGAATACACAAATCAGTTCTGAATACAAACAATGACATTCAGAAATATTATGATTCAAAATCTTTAATAGCATATTTTGAAACACAACATCTAAAGGCAGTCTTATCAAGTCCTGAGTTGATCTGAGGAACAAGCAGTGATCCAGTCCTGAGAGCGGGTTTGATCAGGACCTATATTGAGATCTATAAGTGGTAATTCGGTAATTCATTTAAGAGTGCTTTATGAATGAATACTTACCAGTGATGATCTGGTCTCACAGAGAGAGAGAGGGCCGGCCGACCCACCATACAGAGATGGTCTAAGGTCTTATGGGTGGTGACAGCGGCATGTCTATATATGGCATCACCACAGTCCAGAGGAAAGAAAGAAAGAAAATTCTTCTGCTGCTGCTGCTGTACACGAGGAAGATGAAAAAAAGATTGTTAACGTGAACTTTAAAATTAAATTTATCATCTATCCATATTTTAAATGTTGCTGCAGCAAGGAATTGTGGGACGGCATTAAGGAAAGGAGAAAATGTCGTTCCTCAAGTCCTTGCTGCAGCAACATTTAGAGTGACACACCATTGTAGTTTCACCTCAGCAGACCCACGTAAATGTAGAAACATCAGAGCAGCTGTTTTATGTTTGTGACTCGATCCAGAACTGATGGAAATCCTTGTCTGATCCACTGAAGCCCAGATACATAAATATAGATTTATTCTCTTTAAGTCCAATCAGGAGTCATGAAGAACAAACTGTTTGAATCTATAGTGAACAATATCATCATCATAACAAAATACTATAGTCTATACATAAATGTTGTTTCACTAAATCTCATTGTGTAAAGCACTAAAAATATATTTTTTTAATTTAACAATTGTATAGAAATGTCAAAAGCTCCGATGCCAGGAAACTAAACTCTCTATAAATGTCAGAATAGAAGTTATTCTGATCTCTTGCTCAGTTCCTTATTTTTATGGAATTATTATTTGATTGAGTCAATTTTCTCTTTCTCTTCTGTATTTTTCTTTCATGTTATCTCATGTCAGCATTTCAGTCCTGTTGGTTTTGTTTCTGTGGTTATTCTGTGGTTAGGAAAGGAGGATTTATTCTCCATTAGTTATAAAGTGAAAAAGAAATCCTAGTGTCAGTGCAGTCAGATAGTTTTCCTAAGTCCTGATGAATTCTCCTTCAAATCTTTTCTTGACCTCATGATGTTTTCCATCGAGGTCGAGGAGACTGACTGATATATTCTTGACTTCCTGTGATGATATCACCGACAGAGCTCGGGTCTCTTAAAGAAACAGTACACACGTCTCTGCTCTTCTTCCTTTTACCTTTCTCCCACCTTTCACCTAGGTGATGGAGGCTGGTCGCCCCTGGATACGGACCGTTACCAGTGGTTACAGATGGACCTGGGTTCTAGGAAGCAGGTGGTTGCCATAGCGACTCAGGGTCGCTACAGTAGCTCTGACTGGACCAGGAAGTATCGGCTGCTTTACAGTGACACGCCGAAAAACTGGAGGCCTTATCTACAGGACGGAAATATCTGGGTGAGGAAGAATCTCATGTTTTCATCAAATTTCTTGTGGCCTTTTAAAACCACATGCCACAACCACATGAGTGCAGCGTGGTCTTACAGTGACTGGCAGTTTCTCAGACCTCTGTTGTGGAAAGATGTCCATAAATAATTATGAAGTACTTCAGTTGTAACTTCAGATTTTGCGCAATTTCAATCAATTTAAACGTAGAAATTCTTTTTGTGATTGCTGTTACAGAGTTTAAAAAACATATAAACAAACTGTAGACTGAAAAGATAGGCTCAAGTAAAGTACAGAGCTAACAGAAACATCAACCTTCTAATTTGCATAAATAATGTTGTCAATTCAACATGGTTTAGAATATTAGGTTTACATTGAGGGAAAAAAAGAAATCTGAAATTTCAAGAATAAAGTCAGAATATTACAAGAATAACGTAATAATTTTGAGAAAAAAATCATATTATTGTTGTATAAAAATATAATAGAAATATAAAGTTGTATTATTTCAAGAAAAAAGTCATAATATCATAAGAATGAAGTCGTATTATTACGAGAATTAAGAATGTACAATTTTGAGAGAGAAAAAAAAACATAATTTTTAGGAATATTACATCAACTACTCAAACAGGTGAAAGAGAGTGAGAGTGAAACCTCTGCTAAAGTAGAACTTCACATGATGCTCCACGTTCGTCATATTAAAGTTTCCCCTCTAAAACAAAACACACCCTAAAATTACTTTATTCTCACAATATTATGACTTTTTTCTTGAACTATTTGATTTTATTCTCTTTTTTTCTCAATGTAGCAAAATGTGACAGTATCAATATCAAAACCACACTGCATATCACATTACCAATAACAAGAAAAAAGAAGAAGAAAAACAGTATAAAAGCACAATTGTACAGCATTAGATCAGTTTATTATATATATTAGTGAGCTCCAACTGGAGATTTGAGTTCCTTCCATACGTTCAGCCAGTTATTTTGGTGAAGAGAGACAATGTGCAGTTTCAAGTTAAAATAAAATGTTGTTGAATGTGTGCTGTACCACTGATACTGACTAAATGAAATAAGAAATGTGTGGCATTTAACTGTGCTGCAAGCCTGTAAATAAAGGGAGTGAGAACCCAGAGTGTTCTGTCTGTATTTCTATCTATAATTGATTTTTTAAATGAAATGTAATGTAGCACTTCCATTATTATTTTTATTCACCAGATAAATGTATAATTAATGGTTTGGAATAGGGTTTTTTAAATTTAATCCGTGGAGTTTAAGGTAAAAGGTTGACAATTAGAAAACTTTTATTTCTATTCACGCCTTGTGTTGACTGAAAGGGCAGGATCTAAATGCCTCACTCAGCTTGCGTCTGATTGGCCAGAGGGCCCACACATCTCCTCCTATCAAATCTCATGAACAAAAAACATCATTTTAGAAAATAAATTAAATTGTTCAATTTTCTGTTATTGATATTTCTAGTTTTTGAGTGTTGAACTGATGAGCATCACATGGACCTGTCTGCCAGAAAACTGTTTGTTTTTGTGTCTCAGACGTTCGAGGGGAACGTGAACAGTGAGGGCGTGGTCCGCCACGAGCTGCAGCACGCCATCCTGGCTCGCTACATCCGCTTCGTCCCGCTGGACTGGAGCAGGGAGGGACGCATTGGAGTCCGTCTGGAGCTCTACGGCTGCTCGTACTGTGAGTAGAGAGGACAGCTGTTCTACAGCAGCACTCCACATTTACAGGCAACATGTTTCCTGCTATTAGAAGGACTGAACGGACAGGGAGGCGTTAATTAGTTTATTAAAACAATCTAATTACACATCTAACTGCTCCCAAAAAAGCTGATTAAAATCGTTAAATATGTTTTTTTAAAAGGAATAAAATACCGGTTTTCCTATAAACTGTGGCTCTGCAGGTAAGAGGCACCTTCACAGGAGGAGTGTGGGGAGAAGAGTCAGGTTACCACTTCACAATAGAAC
The DNA here is from genome assembly GCF_021018895.1 of Seriola aureovittata. NCBI lineage: Eukaryota > Metazoa > Chordata > Actinopteri > Carangiformes > Carangidae > Seriola > Seriola aureovittata. The sequence goes on from NC_079375.1 coordinate 1,998,834, forward strand.
TAACGATATATAAATGGTTCATAATTAGTTTATTAATTCAGTTGTTCACGCTTTATAAATCATAAATAAACAATTATAAACATGTTATAACACAGTTTTCATACATTGATGCAGCTCACTATTTGGCAGGATCAAGTTAATGCTTTCTACTCATTAATCTTACTAATGACTTACTACCATTTATAACTAGTAAAAAAGACCCTTGTTTGTAGCGTGTAAAACACATCATCATTTATTCATGTGCTACCAGTTTAAATAGCAACTCATTGATAAATGATGATGTGTTTCAACCTTTTTACCAGTTATAAATGTTTGTAAGTGATAAATAAATGGTTGTAAAGATGAGATGAAGAAACATGAAGATGATGGAGGGAGAATCACAGAGATGTGAACAGTGGGACAAAGGATGGGGGGGGAGCAGTTCACCAGGTAAAGGAAGGTTCCCACCTGTCTTCTACCTGGATGCTAAAGTCCTGAAGAAGAGACCAATCAGTGAAAAGCATCTGCATGTTGATCTCCACTGAGCAGAACAATCTCATCAACAGCTGTGATTAGAGCGAGGACGGCTGCTGAGAGCAGGTCGAGGTTACCAACACTGCCAAGACCTTAGAGGATGAATCTGCTCATGTGATGTGATCATGTGATCTGCCAGATGAAAGCGTTTGACCATTAAGATGCTGACGGTGCTTCATTGCTAGTAACTGAACAAACGTGATGAAGCAGCAGCTACAAATGCTGATGATGGAGAAAACAAAGAGAGCTCAGTAACTGATGAGACATGAGGCTGAACCGTACGGGTGTTATGAAGTTTGATCTGTGAAAACCTCAGATCATGAAACCAGGAGAATGTGGGCGTAAGAGGAATCTGTGGTGAACCAGCTGTTGTAACTTGGTCTTTCACCTTCTGAGGCGATCTGCGGTGAAAGTGTATGAACTTCAGTACAGGACCGAGGAGAGGCAGAGGACACTGTCACAGGAAAGAGTCATGTTTCCGGGGTCTCACAGTAGAGTCGCTCTGTCGTCCATTTCTATCTGTACAGATCGAATGAGATCTAAAGAGGCCAGAACTCCAGCAACACTTGGAGTAAACAGAAGAACTGCATTAGAATGACATGTTTAGGTGAAGTTGTAGCAGAAACCTCCACTTTGCTTCTGATCAGATGAGACCAAATGTACGTCATGTGTTTGATGTGAACATTAACTGAAACTCCTCATGCTGCTACACGATTGGCTGATTGGATACTTACAAGAATAAGGAGGTGCAGGTGTACAGGTGTTCCTCATACAGTGCTCGTTAGGTGAAGCTAGTGGTGAGCGGAGCAGCGTGAGCCTGTGAGGCTGAGCTCAGGGCAAAGAGAAACTTTGGCTACGCCGGAAGTGGAAATGAGGAATTGATGATGAAGCTGAATGATCTTTTCACTCATTAATAATGGACTGAAGACAGTATTGATTAACACGTGTGTTCTCATGTGTGCTCATTTTGTTTACATGTTGCCAATGTAATGCATTCCACAGACCAAACAAACAGTAAAACAAAATGTAATTATTCAGATCTCCTGACATGGCACCGGGATTTCATGGTTGCTGTACTTGTGTACGAAACAAATCTAGGACACTGATCCTGGTGCAGCAGCAGGCACAGCCACCGCATGTGACAGGTCTGGATCACAGGGCCAGTATTCACAAAGCGTTTTATCTTATCACTAGTACTCCTTAGTCAGGCTGAAAGTTTCTAACTAAAAGTTTTCTTCACAAAGCTGCTGAGACCAACTTTTAGTAAGGAGAAGGAAAAACTCCTTAGTTAAGAGTGCGACTCCGTTGCTACGGCTGACGTCAATTTTCCCTCGCAGGAACCACAGCGTCCACTGAGAAATAAATGAATACAAATGAAATAATAACAGATCAGGTGCTGTTTACTAAAGTACTGCATTCTCCAAAATACATCTGTATGATCAGGTTTGTGTCGACCCGGGAGAATTTAATTTTACTACAAAAACTTACATTCAATTCACTCAATGGAAATTGAAAAAACGAACCTGTCCTAGACGACCTGACTAAAGCTAACTGGCAGCCTATTAGCCACAGTCTGTTGCAGCTGTACCTGTTGTAATGCAGCTGTGGTCCCAGCTGTGGGTTGAGGTGTGAGAACATTTCCTCTGTCCCACCAGGTGACATCCAGCTGGAATATGATCTTTTCAAACAGCTGATCAGGTCACTCTCCATGAAGATCCATGACTCGTGTGTAGATCCTGAACACTGTACAACAATGTTTACAACTGTACAAGCAGCATCAACACAACCTGTGTGTTGATGGTGTGATTTTGGAATGACAGCAGCTCTTTAAGACTCTTTGTGATTTGGTCTCTCTACCTTCTCCCAGACTTAGGAAATACTTAGAATTTCTTTTTTTCTCCTCCATCTTCCAGGGGCAGACGTGATCAGCTTTGACGGCCAAGGCATCATCTCCTACCGCTTCCGGAGTAAGAAGATGAAGATTGTGAAGGACATCATCTCTCTGAAGTTTAGGACCACAGCCAGAGACGGGGTCCTGCTCCATGGAGAGGGACAACAGGGGGACTACATTTCCCTGGAGCTCCGCAGGGCGAGACTGCAGCTCAGCATCAACTTAGGTATCCTCCTGTAAAGTCTGTGTGGTGTCAAGGACGGCAGAGACGGTCTACTCAGCTGTAATGAAACTCTCAGGACTGTGTTGTCTCATGTTGTCAGAGGAGACATGATAAACCTTTACAGCCTGTTCCTGTCTGTGTGATTCACTCGCTTCTCTCCAGGCAGTAACCAGTACGGCTCCATCCAGGGTCACACCTCTGTGACCAGTGGGAGCTTACTGGACGACGACCACTGGCACTCGGTCGTCATAGAGCGTTACCGCAGGAACGTCAACTTCACCCTGGACCACCACACTCAGCAGTTCAGGACCAATGGAGAGTTTGACCACCTGGACCTGGACTATGAGGTAAAGACTCTGTCAGGCCCTTTCACCATCTCAAGTAACAGTGGTACAAACACTAGTGGTGTGAACTGACTGATGAGGTCTGTTGGGCTGAGCAGTAACAAACCAATGTCCACCATGTCATGCAGTACCTGCACCTGGAGGCCTAGGAGTTAAAGCTCCATAGAGTCTAAAGGCAGATGACCATGTGTAGTTTGATTATAAAACAGGTCTAGGTTCTATATTAATACTGTGAAAGTATCAAAGCCTCAGTCCACAGAGAAATGCACACAGCCTGCATTCAGAAACTGAGCCTTAAAACCAGCCGTCAGGACTTCTGGAACTTTGTGATGTCACAACAAAGCAGTCCCCACAGCGTCATGATTGCTCATCATTTCACTCTGACTTCTTCCACACTATGCTGGCTAACTTTCAGGATGCCGCTTGCATGTGAGAACTGTGTACATCCAGTCTAGTGTGTCCTGTTTGTCTTTGTAAAGATCTGAAACACCTGAAAATGTCTTTTCTTTGTCACCTGGTTCAAATCAGTAATTTACTTATGCTCTTTTTTTCCTGTACACACTAAAATCATCTCAGTGTGGGCAGTGTCACAAACAGAGAGACACAAATGGGTTTCAAATGTATCCATTTTTGTATGGATGGACTCAAACTGTCAGGCCCTGATTTGTGATATAAGAGTTAGGTTCAGTTGTAGTGAAATCTGATAATAGCCAATCAATACTGCTGACTCGACAACTAGTGCTGCTGCTGCTTCAGTATGTGTGAGAAGGAGGATGGAGACAGTCTGTCTGTGTGTTCTCCGTACCTCACTACTGCTTTGTCCTTGATGAATAGATAGATAGATAGATAGATAGATAAATAGATAGATAGATAGATAGATAGATAGATAGATAGATAGATAGATAGATAGATAGATAGATAGATAGATAGATAGATAGATAGATAGATAGATAGATAGATAGATAGGATAGGAAATTAAAATGTCATAGCAGCTGAGTTAAAAGACAATTAACTACAGTAAAATACAAAGACAACAATACACAGGATTTAAGTATACCATAAAAATGAGAGGTAGATAAATAAATAAAATAAATATGGTGGTATGGACCAAAGTACAGGGGTGAGAGTGCAATAGTGTTTTGGATGATTCACAGAGATGCATTATATAGTCTGATTGCAGGAAAGACTTCCCTAACCAAAGACAGGCAGATCTCATGATTTAATCAATATATAAAATAAAAAAATAAATATTAAAGCCGGAAGCTTTAATTAAAGGTTGTGGTTGTGGTAAGTGTTGGCTTCATTTTTCAGGCTTGGAGGTTGATGCTTAGTTTACACATGAAAACTCTCAGTAACACCAGTCTGACCAGCTCTGAAAGAGCCTCTGCTGCACCTGCCAGTACAGTATAATATCAGTTTAATTTTTCATTCAGTATTTTAATTGGGTGTAATGCTGCATTTCCTGTTTGGCTGGATAATGTAATTTGGATGTAGGATTAAGTTTGCGGGTGATTCACTTGTCCTTTTCCCAAGACGTGGCCAAAAGGTTTTTGTACAGATAAAACCAAAAACAAACCTCAAAATTTAGATGAAGTAATTTGCATAAAATTCTAACCTGTAAAAATCAAGATGGCTGACAGGGAAGATCCCCGGGGATGTCTGTTCATTTAAGCATCAGTTGGCCTAGTATGTGACTTATGATGTAAAGTACATAGGAAATGAGTATTACCACTACTATCAGCACAAAAGAAAGGAAGAATTCCTGACAGGAAGTGTTTGTGTTTTGCCCTTCGGTCCATGTTGTCCACTCTGCTGTGCCCTCAGATCAGTTTCGGAGGTGTGGCCGTGTCAGCGAAGCCGAGCTCAGGAGGCAGAGAGAACTTTGTGGGCTGCATGGAGGGAATCACCTACAACGGAGACAACATCACTAACCTGGTCCGCAGGAAGAAGGTGGACACGTCCAGCTTCGTAAGAAAGCTCCCTGTGTGTCACTCTGACCTCTGTTAGAGACTGTTGTGTTATTTTGCTGCAGAGACTTCCAGAGTCAGGTGATGCCATATATGCCATGATAGAGAAGCTTTTTTTGACAAAGCTCTTCTCCCCCTGTCCTTCAGCTGTCCATCATGATCTATAATGGCTCAGACCTGCTCCTTAGCTTCTGCGGGTTTTGAAGTGGTTTAGTTATCTGGATGTTCAGCACTGACTCAGCACAAGCTCTAGTCATCCGTGACCACAGATGACAGACGGTGCAAAAGACCTTGTCGTAACATTTTCCTTCCCTGGTTTATCATTTCTTATACATGTATAATCTGTGTGGCGAGGTCAGTACATTTTTTCATAAGACTGAACAAGCCTGCTGTTCATAAATAAGGCTGGACCGAAACAGCGGGGCCAGCCCTATAATATTGAATGTGACTGACTGATTGACTTGCTAACTGACTGACTCACTGACTGACTGACTGACTGATGATATTTCCACCACTGGTCAGCAGCGTCTACCAAGCTGCTCTGGTTTACCGGCTGCTCTGGAACTGCAGGGAAGATGAGAAGCGCTTCCAATACACTGAGCCTCTCCTCCATTACAGCAAATAAACTACATTCATTACGTGTCATTATTACTAAAGGAGGCAGAGGAATAACTAAACATAAGACACACTGAGCAGAGAGAGCAGGGGAGAGAGAGAGAGAGAGAGAGAGAGAAGTCATCAGTAACGAGGCTTTATACTAACTGCTATGACCAACTCTACATATCAAACAGAGAGTCAGACATAAAGACCTGCCTCTAATAAAAGTCTGTGACGTTCTGGAGTTGAAGTAAATTAAGACTAAACTATTGTGGATCCAGACGGAGGCTGTGCTCTGTGTGAGAGACTGAGTAACAAAGATAGTCTGTCTCGGGCCCCATGATTCACCTGGGGTTTAGTACTTGCTGTGGCGGCGCGGGTTCGAGTCTGGCCTGTGGCCCTTTGCTGTGTGTGTAATAACCTTAAAAAAAGAAGGATAGTCAGTTTCTTCTAACTTTGCATGATCATGTTACAGTAAACCACAGCTCAGTCTATGTGTTTGGTGATTTTGTCAGACGACGTCACAGTTATAAAGTCAGGATTTGACCACAGGTCCAGACATAGACTACGTCTAGACCTAGTCCTGCAATTAAAAGTTTCACTCTCAAAATGAAACCTGACTGAGGAGTAGTCCAGTGATAAATCACCTACAGTCCATGATTGAAATCTACCTCTATAATTCCATCACTCTTCTCTCTCTCCCTCTGTAGCGTAACCTGACATTCTCCTGCAGCGAGTCCAACTCCTTCCCCGTCTTCTTCAACTCCACGTCCTTCCTGCGGCTGCCGGGTCAGAGTGACAGCGACACTCTGTCAGTCAGCCTGTCTTTCAGGACATGGAACCCCAACGGGCTGCTGATGTTCACAGCGCTGGCCGACGGCTGGGTGGAGGTGGGACTGTTGGAGGGCAAGGTCAACATCTACGTGAATGTGACACAGCAGAAGAGCATACGTTACATTGATATCTCATCAGGTGAGCTCAGCTCATTGGTCGTCAGAATGGAAGTTCAGCAGCCTTCGATTAGTGTAATCAGTCATCACATTTAGCCCCTTTTTTTATCTTGCTGTCAGTTTTATCCTGTTCATAGTTCCATAGTTCATAGACTGAAATGCGTTTTTCCTCTCAGGCTCGGGTCTGAATGACGGCCAGTGGCACAGTGTCCATCTGAATGCACTGGAGTTCTATGCAATGCTGACAGTAGATGGAGATGAAGCATCTACAGTCAGAACAGTCATGCCCCTCCACATCCAGACTGGAGGAACCTACTACTTCGGAGGTGACTACTCAAAAAGATAACTCATCATCCAATGTAACTTTGTATTATTCAAGTTTTGGCAGTGCAGGGTATTTGTGTTTTCAGCTAGTGAGTCACATTAAACAATCACCTTAGTTTCTTTTAGTCAAGTCAAAGTTGTTTTAAGTGTTTCACACTCTTATGTCATATACATGTTGAGGTGTATTTTACAGTAAATTCCTGGCCTTGAAGGACATCCTCTCCCAGGTGGCTATGACGTCCACGGTTTCCCATACCCATCTTGCTTGGATGTGTGGCACATTGTTATTGTGATGTCATCTATGAACCCTCGGAGCGCAGGCTGGATGATACCTGACTCATACATAGGGCCTGAATCATTTCAGTCACTGATGCTGCCTTCAGAGAGACTTCTGGCTCTTCTCCATCCACTTGAACTCAGTCATTCAGCCTGATGCTCCTTCTCTGTGTTCCACCAATGAATGTGGTCTGTCATCACCATCCCTGCACAGAAGACAGTCTCAGTCCAGACTGTTCTGGTCTGTGGTTCCCTGATGGTGGAACAAGCTACTGAACACTATCAGAGCAGGAGCGTCTCTCTCTCTTCAAGAATCTGTTGAAGACTCCTCTCTTCAGAGAGACCTCCTCTCCTAACACCTCTAACAACGAGCTCTTACTGTAACTCTACCTGCACTTCTTCACCTGATCTCCTTCACTTACTAAATAGATGTAGTATTTACTACTTACACCAAGCTCTCCCACTGCACTGAAGCTTTAGTGATGTTGCTCACTGGTGAGTCACTTTGGATAAGAGAGTCTGACAGAAGAGTGTATGTTGTTTTATTCACCCCACACACTCCATAAAAACTCAGAACCGATACCGCCCTATTATAACATATAGAACATAGTTCTATATGTTTTTAGACATTTAATGTGGAAAAGTTACATCCTGTTTGTTGTGTTTGGTGTCTGGTGTCTGGTGTCAACATTGTTCCTAGGGCAGCTGCTTGACCTCATGACCTCAGTATTACTAAACTCCTGACAAACTATTTCTCCAGTGGTTGTAATAATGACCTTTAACTTCCTCTGCTTGTGTCCAGGTTACTTCATGCACACTAACACCCGATCAGCTCAGCGCCCCTTCCAGGGCTGCATGCAGATGATCCACATAGACGACCATCTAGCTGACCTCAGGGCTGTAGAGCAGGGTCTCATTGGGACCTTTGAAAATGTCAGCCTGGACATGTGCGCCATCATAGACAGGTATATGACTCAGTCCAGATTATAAGAGTTCTAGTTCTGGGGGTTAGGAACTGGTCCCTGTTGTGTTCTCCCTGTGTATGCTGATGTTTCTGTCCACTGCTCATGTGTGTCTTCTCAGGTGTATTCCCAACCACTGTGAGCACGGCGGTCGCTGCTCTCAGACCTGGGACACATTCAGCTGCAACTGTAATGGCACTGGATACACCGGAGCTACCTGCCATACCTGTAAGTTTACACACACACACACACACACACACTTAAGTACACACACTGTTGTGCATCTACTGAGTTGTGCGTGGTGTGTCCTCTGCAGCAATGTACCAGCAGTCCTGTGAGGAGTATAAGCACCAGGGGAAGAGCTCGGGGAGCTACTGGATCGACCCAGACGGCAGTGGATCTATTGCCCCCTTCAGAGTCACCTGTGACATGACAGGTGAGGTGTCACTGTGAGAGGGCTGAAGGGCTCACCTCTTTAATTCTCTCACCTGTCCCTGGGTAAGACACTAACAAAGTCTGTTTCCCAGAAGAATGGGTGCTCGCTCCAGATTGTGGCACAAACATGAGCTCTACTGTCGACACTTATAGTGGACATACTCCACACACCACTGTAGAACAGAGTTGAATAGAACACATCTGATAGAATAGAATAGAATAGAATATATTGGATAGAATAGAATAGAATATATTGGATAGAATAGAATACAATAGAACTTGCGGGTCTTTAAGGTCTTGCAGCACCTTGCAGATGACAGCAGAGAGAAGAGATGATGATGAGGATGAGCTGCTGAAGAAGCTGACTGATGGTTTGTTTTCTGGTGTTTTAGAGGAGAAGGTGTGGACCACACTGAAGAACAACCTGTCTCCTCAGACCTCAGTCACCAGAGCAGACCAGGAGGGGAAGGCGGCGCTGCAGATCACTTACAACGTGACCGATGAACAGGTACACAATGAGCGGCGCTCTCTGACCTGCTTCACCTGCTGCATATTTTGCATATTTGACATATTAACACAAACGTCGAAAATAGACATTTTGGGCTAATCCGAGCTCTGTGTCTCATCCATGTGTCCAGGTGCTGTCCGTCACTGGCAACGCAGAGTACTGTGAACAGTACGTAGCCTACGCTTGCCGCATGTCTCGTCTGCTCAACACTCCAGGTAACGTGAACTGTCTCAGCTTCCTCTGCAGTCACTAACAAACCCACATCTGGCTCCGGTGTGATACAGCTGTGCTGGGTTCAGAGTCAGTGAGCAGGATAGGACTCATTCTGATGAAGGAAACTGACTCCAGGTCTTTGGTTTGATCCCAGATGGCGTCCCGTTCACCTGGTGGGTAGGACGAGCCAATGAGAGGCATTCCTACTGGGGGGGTTCAGGACCGGGGATACAGAAGTGTTCCTGTGGCATCGAACACAACTGCACTGACCCCAAATACTACTGCAACTGCGACGCTGACCAGAGGACCTGGTGAGTGGACGCAGCAGCTCAGCTGGTTAATGTGGCAGAGTTTATATGTTCATACTCAACTGCTGAACCTGACTTCACTGCAGCAGCGATGAGCTCTTTAGCACTGTTACTGCATGAGGAGTAATATTGACTACACGACATGAAAAGCAGGATTCTGTTTTATTCCTTACTACTGTGTGTTGCTTGTTTCCACTGTATATGTATAAGTCTATATGTTTTCCTATTTAATGCTATGGCAGCACAAAATCCAGTCCAGAGGTTAGACACAACTCTGTGTAGATTCATGACTAAATCTATGTGAACGAACAAAACCAGAAATACACCTGCACATTCTTTTCATCAGAATTATAAAGCTGTGTGTTCCCATTGTTCCACTTCAGCCGCATGTGCACAAGCCTCACTTCACTATCAAAATTAGCCATGAATGGATGAAGACACTCCCTTAATCAATCAGTTTGTATAAAAAAAAATACTGTCTGTGTCACAAGAGAAAAACACCTTAACATCTTATTATTATTTTTTATTATTTCAACTCATGAAAAATGGGACGTTTTTACTCTAGAGTTTTGTCAGGGAAGTAAAATAGTTATAAAGGAGAATATTATAGAATATTAGCAACAGGTCAAATGTTTTAATTAATTTGTTCAATGAAGAAAAACAATTAACGCTCTCTGCAAGATATGAAATGATCATATAATCAAGAAATGATTGTGTTGTAGATTTATTTACTCACAACTGTTGTTTATGTGCAGACTTTAATAATGCAATAGACAATTTAACAGACAGGTTAGCTGTGTTTACTTCCAATGAGTGGTTATAATTATGAATAGAGTTTATTTGGACATACTGTGTACTGTATAAGAAAACAAAAGAGTGTGTGCGTGTGTGTGTGTGTGTGTGTGTGTGTGTGTGTGTGTGTGTCTGTGCAGGAGGGAAGATGCAGGCCTGTTGGTGTATAAAGACCATTTGCCAGTCAGTCAGGTGGTGGTTGGTGATACAGGCAGAGCTGGATCTGAGGCCAAGCTGACCGTAGGACCACTCAAATGCCAGGGGGACCGTGAGTGTCAACCACACACAAACACACACACACACACACACACACACACAATAATCTTTCCAGAGACTATGAGATGAGATATTTCATCAACATGAGTATTTATGTTCTGCTGCTGTTGTCTGAAGGGAACTACTGGAACGCAGCCTCCTTCTCCAGCCCCGCCTCCTCCCTCCACTTCCCCTCCTTCAGAGGTGAAACCAGCACCGACATCTCCTTCTACTTTAAGACCTCCTCCACTCATGGAGTGTTTCTGGAGAACCTGGGAACCACTGACTTCCTCCGCATTGAACTCAGAGGTGTGTCTGTGTGTGTTCACTGTACATAACTCATTAATTTAAACCTCTTGTTTTAGTCAAACAGGAGCATATTTTTATTTAACCAGGTTAACTGTGTTAATTGACTAGATATATAACCAGGTTAGTTCACTTAAAATAAGGCTTTATTTGGCCAGGTTCTTAAAAAGATTAGTTCTTACCAAACATCCAGGGATGAAAAATGAAGGGTAACATCACTACTCGGCTCCACACAAGTGGAGTCAGGTGTTGCCAAGACGACGATGGTGGAGCAGCTCACTCTGAGCTTCAAAACCGCTCTTCAGAAACCTGTGTGTGACATCACAGTCTACGGTTCTTACTGATGAAAGGGGAGTTATGAGGAAATGTAAGAAATGTGTTACTGAGATGTTCAGGCAGAAGTTTTAAATGCCTTGAGCCCTGAACTGAAAAAGCCACGTTGACTGAAAAAATTCAATTCAAAAGGAGAAATCATTGCGAGATCTTAAAATGTTTCTGATGTGCAATTTTTTTTATCCCAGGAGGCTCGGTGGTCGTCTTCTCCTTTGACGTGGGCAGTGAGCGGATGGAGCTCAGCGTCCGCTCGCTGGCGCCTCTCAACGATGACCAGTGGCATCGCGTGGAGGCTGAGAAGAACATCAAGGAGGCGGTGCTACAGCTTAACGGACAGTACAGAGAGGTCAGACCCACCCCCCCACAGGGACACACAAAACTGGAGTTCTACAGTGAGCTATACATTGGTAAGACACACACACACACACACACACACACACACACACATACACACACGAACACACACACACACACACATTAGATGTACTGTACTGTGATGTCATACAGTACATGTCACTTTATCAATGACTGGTGACCATCTGAACATAAAGTAAAAAACTCATGGTCATCTGATACTTCCTGACTTTATGACCTGAGGAGGAGTTCCTGAATGCACCACACAGTGCACAGAAAGGCGGAGGTGAAATGATGGAGGAAAGCAAACATGGCCACTGAGAAACCGAAGGAACCACACAGACCCATCTGATCAGGATCAGAGGAGGCGGATGCCGGAGTACCTGGATCAGGAGGAGACTCTGGACAAGGCCCTGACAGGAAGACAGATGAACAAACTCAGACAGACAACTGTATTAGTGTCTGTGCCACTGTATACAGCACAAGCAACATTTGAATGTATACATATGGTCATAATGATGATATGTATACAGTGTGACATAATTCATCAGTGTAGCCCAGTTCCCCACTGCTGTGTTTCATGCAGTGATAGGATACAGCACTAACTCCATCATCATTCTGCTCAATATTCTATGAGCTCATATAGACATTTATTATTTACTAGCTATTAAAAGCACTGAAGTCTACGAAGCCCCTGTAGCTGACATTGTATTTAATGTACAGCTGAACCGTATGTAAGTCCAAGATGACGACGTCCACAGTGTAGAGTTAAATTTGATTCAGATTCCACAGTTTCATTCATCCCATTCATCTGTGGTTATATACAGTCATATGAAGTTAGCATGCTAACCAGCTACCTCCTGTCTCGTCACTTTCTGATACCGAGTCAATTTAGTCTCCCGTCTGTACTGAAGACGTAGCTGCTCAGAGGACGTATTACAACCTCTTGTATTGTAAACACAAAGATGGCTGAAGCTTTTGGAAAGACTGGTAAGTAAACAGCTGCTAATGTTAACGTTAGCTATGTAGCGGGAGCAACAACTCCTTTATGCGCTAAAATCGTCCAGATGAGAAAGAGGCGGTGTCAGAAGGCTGACAGCAGAGGTAGAAGAATATGACTGAAACACCTGTTGATGAATATATTCTGGACTTCACCGTAATGCTATGCTTCAATTTCCCAGGTGCCTCGAGTGGTCAGAGGGGTTTCCTGGGCTGCATGCGGGCTCTGATGATAAATGGTGTGACCTTTGACCTGGAGGAGAGGGCAAGGGTGACTCCAGGCGTGAGTCCGGGTTGCCAGGGCCACTGCAGCAGCTACGGGATGCACTGCAGGAACGGAGGGAAGTGTGTGGAGCAGTACAACGGATACTCCTGCGACTGCTCCCTCACCGCGTACGACGGAGCCTTCTGCACCGATGGTACGACCTCAGCGCTGAACGAGATCTGATTAGATCGCAGCAGGTTAATTAGATGATGTCATCGTTCGTTAGGTTAGATGCAGCAAAGAGTGATCAACACCTTTCTTCTTCTGCTGCTGTTTCTGTGTGTGTGTGTGTGTGTGTGTTAGATGTTGGCGGCTACTTTGAGACAGGAACCTTGGTGCGTTACGACTTCCCGTTCGAGGTGGGGCCTTTCGTGTTGCGGGAAGTGAAGAGCCTATCAGGTGTCAGTGTTCCTAGTGAGGCCAACCTGACTCAGGAGGAGCTGGTGTTCAGCTTCAGCACCTCCAGCACCCCCAGCATCCTGGTCTACGTCAGTTCCAGGACTCAGGATTACCTCGCTGTGGTGCTCAGGCATAACGGTGGGCTCACCAACATCCAATCTAATTTATTTCTTAATCATTTATATAATTGATATATTTTATGAACTTCTGTTGCATTGTTATCCTGTGTCTGTCCGTGTGTGTTTCCAGGCACCCTCCAGATCCGCTACAGTCTCGGGGGGCTGACAGAACCTTACACCATAGACGTCGACCACCGTAACTTAGCCAACGGACAGCCGCACTCTGTCAACATAACAAGGAACCTAAGAGAGATACGACTACAGGTTAGTACTTCCCGCCACTGCTGCAGTATCCGGCCATGTTACACCAAACACTGTCACTGCAGATATGCAGGAAACTGGGTGTGGTTAGCTTAGCTTAGCATAAAGACTGGAAGAAGGGTGAAACAGATAGCCTGGCTCTGTCCAAAGTTCAACAATACTCCAACAACACGTCTAATTCTCACTGATAAACATCATGTATCTCGTTAGCTGATGGACTGAAGATATAGTCCCAGTGAAAACTGTCCAGTGTGGCTCACCTGTTTGAATGTAGTCAGGTCAAAACCTGGACAAGTAAAACCATTGAGATTCTAGGTGTTAATGACAGATTCAAGTTATCAGCTGAACTTGTCACTCTTCCTCTATCCATGTTCTCCAGCTCGACCACTACCCGGTCTCCACGTACACCCTGCCTGACGCCTCCGACACCCAGTTCAACTTGATCAAAAGCATCTTTCTCGGAAAGGTCTTTGGTAAGTGTGTAGACAAGTGTGTGTGTGTGTGTTGTGTGTGTGTGTGTGTGTGTGTGTGTGTGTGTGTGTGTGTGTGTGTGTGTCTGTGTGTGTGTGTATGTGTGAGTTTATTTTACTACTCTTGTGGGATCCAGACAGCTCTGTGGGGACCAGAATGTTGAACCTCACAAGTGGAAATGGCTGTTTGAGGGTTAAGACCAGGTTTTAGGGTTCAGGTTGTGTGTGTGTGTGTGTGTGTGTGTGTGTGTGTGTGTGTGTGTGTGTGTGTGTGGTGATTTTAATCCTGTCAGAGAGTGTATGTGTTTGAATGTTCTGCTAACACCTCTAACACTCTAACATGTCTTACTACCACGTACACTGTACTTCTTTAACTGATCTTCTTCACTTATTAAATAGATGCACTACTTACTCCAAGGTCTCCTTCTGCACTGAAACTTGTGTGATGTTGCTGACTTGGATAAAAGCTTCTGCCACATGAGTAAATGTAAATGTAAATGTAGTGAGTATTATCCATGTTATCGATCTGTCCATCCCTGGAATCCACATTAAATATGCAGGAGGTAGAAGGGTTCTGTATTAATACTGTGAAAGTATCAAAGCCTCAGTCCACAGAGAAATGCACACAGCCTGTATTCAGACACTGAGCCTTAAAACCAGCCGTCAGGACTTCTGGAACTTTGTGATGTCACAACAAAGCAGTCACTGCTCACAGCCATGTCCCAAGCCCCGCCCACCTGGACCCACCATCCACCCTTGCAGGATTTGGGTTCCCTGAGTGTTTTACCTGAAATCTGCTGTATTTTTATTGGATCACTCAGAAAAGAGAGGAGGCTCTGAGCCACTCTTCTGATTGGCTCACTGACCTGTTGTTGCTGGAGCTCCACAGAGAAGCCTGAGAGAGGAGATGTAAAACTACATTGAGATTGTTTTTGGTTCTTAAAACCACAAATATACCTTCTTAGGGATCAACACTTCACATAAAAAACAGGAGAAGAGAAAATATGAAGCTTTAAATTAAATGTTTGACAAACACACTTGTGTCATACAGAGTTGTGTACAACTCATTATCCCCTGAATTTGACCATATAAAGTCTGACAGATGATACACTTGTCCATCTCTCCATGGTACATCAGGACAGTATGAGGTCTGACCCAGACAGATAAATATGAATCTGAATTAATCCCATGTGAACCACAGTTTGCAATTGGTGTGGGTTGGACGTCCTCTGCTGGCTGAGAGATGAACCTCTTCCATCTTTTACAGTAGCTTTGCTACACTTTAAATTATTTTACATACAATAAAATAATTTTTTCTAATAATGTAAAGTATCATTTGAAGATATTGATTTATTTTTATTCATCAGCACCGGCGACAGTCGGAGCCAGAAGCATACTGTTTTCAGGTTGTCCATCTGGCCCATTCTCGTGGACACGATATCTTAGTAACGCCTTCACGGAACTTCTTCAAATTTGGCACAAACGTGCACTTGGATTCAAGGAAGAACTGATTAGATTTTAGTGGTCAAAGGTCAAAGGTCGGTGTGACCTCACAAAACAGTTCTTAGCCATTACTCAAGACTCAAGACAGCAATTATGACAAAATTTCACACAGATGGTTCATATTTTAATGACTCTGGATAAACAGGATGTAACCTGAAACTAGTCTGAGTGGAGGAGGCAGACAACCACCAGGAGGTGATTCTAGTTTGTTTTATAAATTATGATATAAACAGATGTGTTGAGAACACTCACTCACTGTGTGATCTGCTCTGTCCTGTAGAGACCGGACAGATCGACCCCATCCTGATCGAGCGCTACAACACTCCGGGCTTTGTGGGCTGTCTGTCAAGAGTTCAGTTTAACAGCGTATCTCCACTGAAAGCTGCATTGCGCTCGGGTCTGGCAGCGCCCGTCACCACCCACGGCATTCTAGTCCCGTCCAACTGTGGAGCCTCACCCCTGACCATCTCCCCCATGGCCTCAGCCAGTGACCCCTGGCACATGGAGTTTGGTAAAGACACAGTTTCAAGGAACATGAGGACATGTCAAATCAGAATCTAACAGAATGCAGAGTTTATATCAGAATTCAAACACATAACAGATGTTTACTTTGTCCACAGCTGGAGCTGTTTTCCCCTTCAATGAGGACAAAGCCAGTGGTGATGGAGTGGATCGCAACTCTGCTATAATTGGAGGTAAAACTTGTTTAACTTCCAGCTACCAGACACCCCACACAGAATACTGTTTCCATCAGCAGAGGCAGATCTTTCAGTCTGACAGTCAGAGAGGAGCAGACACAGAGGTAACCTTGAAAGAGAACTGAACATCCATCAAAAAGCTAACAGCATACAGCTGGACAAAGAAACAAAGGAAAATGCTTAATTGCAGACAACTTTAAAGTCTGAAGCTACAGGAGAGAGAGATTCATCAGAACAAGGTCAAATTGTTGTTCTGTGTGGAGAGGCGGGATGCTGAGTCAGCACTGCTGCGGAGTGCACTCTGCTGTGCTGCTTTCAGAGTTCAGTCAGTTTCTTTTTATGCCAGAGCAGGAGGCATATTGTTTTCAGGTTGTCCACGTCTGTCCGTTCTTCAACTTTGGCACAAATGTTTACTTGGACTCAAGGATGAACTGATTAGACTAGATAGATGGTGGTTATAGATCAAAGGTCAAGGTCAGTGGGACCTCACAAAACACTTTTTAGCCATTACTCACAGCAATTATAACAAAATTTCACACAAATGGTTCATATTTTCTCTGACTCTGGATAAACAGAGATGTAAACCTGAAACTAGTCTGAGTGGAGGAGGGATACAACCACGAGGAGTTGATTCTAGTTTTCTAAAGTTTTTTTTTATTTTGGCTGAGGACTTAATGTCATTTGTTAATTCACCTAGGTTTTCTATGATTTGAGTTCTTTTTGCGGACGGACCAAGTACAATGACCTCAAGTTTTCTGACATCCAGTATTTTATTCCGGTATGACAGTCGTGGAGGATTGTTATGTTGAACCTAGTCACCAGGTCTGATTGATAAATAAAGTTGTGTGTCATCGGCATAGCAGTGAAACTGGACATTATATTTACGGATGATGTCGCCAAGAGGGAGCATATAAATGGAAAATAAAATGGGACCCAAGATTGAACCTTGGGGGACACCATAGAGTGAGTTCCTGCTCACTTGTCCAGTCTGTCAAGGAGTATGTTATGATCTCTTTCTCTCTCTCTCTCTCACTATGACTGTAATAAAGGCAAAAGCCTGAAAAAACAACTCTAAGCAAAGAAAGATATTCTGCCTCTTCTAACTTTCTCTCTGAGTGATCATGTTACAGTAAATAGCAGCTCAGTCTTTGTCTTTCATTTATGTCTTTGGTGATTTTGTCAGACAATGTCACAGTTATAAAATCAGGATTTGACCACAGGTCAAGACATAGATTACGTTTAGACCTAGTCTTGCAGGGAACAGATCCAGAGGGCAAGATGAAGACTTGTT
Organism: Seriola aureovittata; assembly: GCF_021018895.1. Taxonomy (NCBI): domain Eukaryota; kingdom Metazoa; phylum Chordata; class Actinopteri; order Carangiformes; family Carangidae; genus Seriola; species Seriola aureovittata. The sequence goes on from NC_079375.1 coordinate 2,016,390, forward strand.
GTTCAACCATCTCAATGAGTGTGAACAGAGAAACTGGTGTAAATGAGCTGAGGGAGGAAACAGGAAGTGCTCCGTGAGTTATGGAATGTGACCTACAGTCTCTTAGGGACTAACAGTCAGGACAAGTCGCCTCTGCTGCATCAGTACTGACCACTCTTAACTGCTCACCTGTTGTGTTTCCAGGCATCATCTCCATGGTGATCTTCACTGTCCTCTGCATCATGGTGTTCGTGATCCGCCACATGTTCCGTCATAAAGGCTCCTACCACACTAACGAGGCCAAGGGGGCGGAGTCAGCAGACTGCGCCGACGCCGCGATCATCGTCAACGACCCCGCCTTCACCGAGACCATCGACGAGAGCAAGAAGGAGTGGTTCATCTGAGGCCGCCGCTGCGACACGGACAGCTGACGTTAGGATGTATGTTAGTTTTCTCAGCATAGGGCGTATTAGTGAGGTGACACCCCCCCCCCCCTCCCCCCCCTCCCCCGGGGGAATCTGGAGAATGTGCCGAGCGGTTTATTTAAAAACTTTATGGACAGCGGACACCATGGCATCGCAGCGTGGGTTTTAAAGCACAGGGCGCAGCACTGCCTGGCAGAGCCCACGTGGAGGTGTGGAGCGGTTTGTTTTAACTTTATTTACAACGGACAGGGTGACAGGCTTCAGGTGGTGTAGAGGACAGTGCCATGATGAGTGAGTGTGTTCATCAGGTTTTACTTTTTTTTTTTTTTACCATACATATGTATACATTTTTTATCTGAGTTCAGTTTAATTTGTGCAATTTATTCATTTATTTATATTTATTATTTAAGTCATATATTTTTTTAAAGGTTTTTACATTATTTATTTATTTCTATAAGTTCATAACTTTATGCCTCTGTGACATGCTGGTATTTCAGATTAGACAATGATGCATTAATGGTAATAATTATTAATCCATGAATCCCAATAATTTTCCACCTCTGTAGCAACGCTCAATAACTCCAGCTTTTTTATATTAAATCTCATGTTTAATCATTTGCTTTATTTTCTATTCATGTCAGTAAAGTTTAATTTCAGCCTGAAGACGTGTGTGTGTGTGTGTGTGTGTGTGTGTGTGTGTGTGTGTGTGTGTGTGTGTGTGTGTGTGTGTGTGTGTGTACTGGCCTGCCTGTAAAGGAGATGTAGCCATGACGTTGTCTGCATCATTTGGACTAAGAACCAGGGAGAAAATGAAATGTCACACTTGTATTTATTTTTGCATCTACATATCTGACAGTGTCTTAATGACTCAATCTTTTGTTTTAACTGTTTTTGCTGCCAAATGACTTCAGGCTGAGTTCAACTGTTGCAGAATGAACCGAGTCCTGTCAGTCCACTAGAGCTCCACTCGCTGGTTTGTCTTCATCAGATTTCTGAGGCAGAGGTTGTCTTTTGTTAGAAATGTCAGTGTTTACAATAATGCAAAAACATCTACAAGTGATTCCACACACCTCAAGGTTTCAACATATTGCAAAATCTTGAAATTCTTCTGCTGTCTGACCCAGAGTTCGACAAGATGAAGTTTAACTTGGTGCGTCCGCTGCAGGGACAGATGGGGAATGAGTTTAGCCTAGCATAGCACTAAGACTGAAAGCAGGGGGGAAACTGTTAGCCTAGCTCCATCTCAAGTGAACCAATGCAGCTTCCAACAACTCCACAGCTGTCTGAGTTACTCTTTGTCTGTTAGTGAGGAGGCTCCATCTAAGAGAGAAGAGATGAGACAGGGCTCAAACCTGAAACCACAGTGAGGACAGGACGTTCACACTAATGGCACTTACAACCATGATGTCTTTTTTTCTACACAACATAATGTATGAAAAACAGCTTGGAGTTGTTGGAAACAGGCCTGTAATCTGAGATGAGTCCACATCCAAGCAGCTCTGAGATCAATTCAAGACCAAATCCAAAAGGGACACAGCTTTTCTTGTTGTTTTAGTGAGAGTCTGTGACAGAAACAGGAAACAACTTTGCAACAAAATAAATTACATAATTTCAGTATATTTCAAACAAAGTATGTTTGCACAGTTTTAGGAGATGAGTATAAAAACATGTTAACTTGGTTGTTCTGCAGTGAAGACACGCTGTGGAAAATAATTAGTACCTGCAATCAGAACAGTGTATGTGATAGAACTGTGTGTCTCTGTGGGGAGATGGTGATAATAATAATAATAATAATAATTGTAAAGATAAACATTATTTAAAGAGCATTTTTCATACAAGAGATATAGCTCAAAGTGTTGTTTAATTAGACAGAAAGACAGTTGATGATAAATTATGTAAATAAAAAAAATAAAAAAACAGTAAGAATAGTAAAATATGAGAGAATTAATTAAAAGCCAAGACCCCACAGCTCTTATAGTCCACTGGTCTTATAGTCACTGGTCTCAGGTGAGACTAAAGACTTGCTGAGATCTATACAGGTCTAAATCTAAGTCCGAGTTAACAGGGTTAACAGAGAAACACATCTCAAGGTAACTTCAGCCCTGCTGCTATTATTTCTTAACTTGTGAGGGAGCTAGGCTAGCAGCTTCCCCCTGCTTCCAGTCTCTGTGCTATGCTAGGCTAAATATCCTGGGCGTATTTCTGTATTTGATGACGGATGATGAAATTCAGAGAGATAATACACTGATCATCGTGTCTAATTCTGTACAAGACGGCAACAAGCAAAACAAGAAACTTCCCAAAATGCACAAAGTAATCACAGAATAACCAGCCTCTGTTGGCAGGAAGGTAGGAAATAAAACTTCCCGGCTACAGAGAGTCTCTCCATTTCCAGCTAACAGAGACGCTCACCAGTGTTTGATAGGTTTGTCATAGGTTTTCTTTACTGAGGACTGAGATCAGCTTCCTCCAACACAAAATCCTGTCAAACTCTTAAGGTGGACTGACAGGACTCTGAGTTCAGGATCCTTCTCATATCTGTCCTTTAAGAACCTGAGCTTACATATTTGATTTTTATGATGATGATGTTTCTGGAAGAGAATGTTTGTTACCCACATATAAAACTACAGCGTACATCCTGACATTTGATTGTATTGCATTTGTATTCTTTTGACTGCACTGCAGAGTAATGGCATGCTGTTTGACACTGAATGACACACACACTTCTGTTTGATAAGCCACTGTAGCATCACGTTGTTTTTTCTTCATGTTATATGTATAAAACTTTGCCAAACTGTTCTTGTTTTTATAGCTGATTTCTCATTCTTTGTGCTTTTCTCATTGTCTTGAAAAAAAAATGATGCTTCCTCTTGGAAAGAACAGTAAAATATGAGTTTAAATCTTACACTGGCTATTGTTAGATTTTTGACCACACATGACTGTGGTTGTTTATGATGTTCACCTGGAGCTGATGTTTAACTTTCTCTGTATCTATCAGAAACGTATTTAATATTTTTTCTCCTCTACTTCTATGTTAAGCAGAAGTCTTACACTGCTTCTTCTATGTTCTCTTCTTCTCTACTTCACCTCATGTCCAGCTTCTTCATGTTTCTTTTCATTCACTTCTTGTGTCAGAGTCGCGCTATTGAGTCCTCATGTTTAATTACTGGACATGAGATGAGGAACCTCCTGTGCAGCTAATGTTGATTACAGCTCAGTGTTTTTAACCATTCAGGTTTGCATGATGAACCTTTCTGACTGGGAGTCCATATGCTCAGGTGTCAGTGGATCTCAGACTTACTGCAGGGGAGGGAGCAGGTGGTCAGAGGTTATTATCACTGGTGCCCCACAGTGATGTGGCCTGTATGTCCCACTGTTAGTCTGTTCAACTGTTTCATTCTCCTGCTGATGACATTAGTAGAATGAATCTCTAACAATAAACTATGAATGGCTCTCCGTAAAGCGTATCCCTCCACCACGGCCAAACAATCCGTCCCGTCTGTCAGATCCGCATTATTATCTGGCTCCAGATCTGCACCAAATTGTAAAAACTCAAAGACCGTTAATTTGTCAGATTTTTGAACTTTATTTCCTGAGAAACTGATGAAAGTGTGAAAAATGTTTTATCTCTCAATGTTAAAATTCTTGATCTGCACCAAAATGTAATGGGTTGTTCCCTGGACCATGATCCATCCCTCCACCAGGTTTAGTACAAATCAGTCCAGTATTGTTTGTGTAATCCTGCTGACAAACCGAAGGACAGACGTGAAAACATAACCTCCTTGGTGGAAGTAATGACACAGCTAAAAGAAACAAGGTTTCATCCCTTGTGGAGCAGCCAAAAAAAGAAAAAGTGGATTTCCATTAGACACAGCAGCTATTGACCTTTCTGCATACATTATCAGGAAGCTCAACAGGTGGAGAACTCCTCTTCTTTAAAGTGGGAAGTCAACACTACAAAGAATTTTCTTTTTAAGACAGCTGAAAAATCTTTCCATATCATGGGAAGGTGTGATGGTGCTGGACATCCTCACTTGTGTGGTGTGGAAAACACCTCAGCACTAGACAGGAAACACACTGAATCAAAAATCACAGGCCTGGAGCGAGTGTCTCACCCTGCTAACCATTTCTTTTCTTTTTCCCTCCTTTCTGAAAAGTACTAGAACCAGGATCCTGCAGCAGCACCCAGACACCAGTTGTACCCTTAATTCCTAAATCAATGTGCTGTTTTGAATTCCTGTCCATAAGTCACTGTCATGTGTACGACGGTACAACAGAGATGGGCCATGGTGCTGACTGCATCACAATGGGAATTATTTAATTGTTTTGTTTTTTTAACAAATGAAATCACTTGCTTTATGTCCCAAAGTTATTAATGTGTAAGATGTTACCTTTGAAAATCAAAGTTTTATCAAATATTCTGCTGTGTGTAACTGCATTTGACCCATTCAGTTCATTTAATCTCATCGCAATCCAGACTGACATGCGGACTACAATGCTACAATTTACAGATGTCCCTTGAACGACTCACGTGCAGGCCATGGGTACACTCTAGCTACAGCTCACATCATCAGGGGCTCCATTTAGGGGGGTGTCATTGCAAAATGTGCCAATATGAGGGGCCTTCAGGGGCCCTTTTTCCCTTGGGGGCCCAAAGCATATGCCTGGTTTGCCTCTCCTGACTGTGCCTCCGAGTATAACTGCAACATGAAGCCATATAGTATTTTTAAGGGTGTCTTCTCATCATGTAATTCAATGCTTCTGTTGTTGTTCAGGTTAACCAGATAAACCTAATCCTGATCCTGATCCTGATCCTGAAAATTAAACCAGACATGTTTTCTTATAACAATGAAGATGAGCACACTTTTTGAAAAAAACATTTATTGGTTCTAATGTACAATAAAAAAGGATAAAATATGAATTGTTGTAAAACACAAGTGTTCATTTAATCTGAGGGATTCATAAACTGCACGAACTCAGACATGGAGGCTGCTCAGACACTGTAACCTCTGATCATCTGATTCAGTCTGACGTTATTTAAATTACAAAAAGAAAGTCAAGCTGCTTCTTAGTGCTTGAATGGATCCCTGGAGTGAATAAAAGATGACGGGTCTGAGTAGAAAGAGAGTAATAGATTCGATTTAGTTCCATGCTCTGTTTGGTGGTCCACACCTCTCAGGGTCATTAGCTGTCTGAATTGATCAAGCTGCCAAAGTAAGCTGTGACTGTCTTCAGCTTGTTGTTGAGGAGGTTCTGCTCTACCTCCACCTTCCCTCCTGGACCAGCCAGAGAGGCCACCTGTGGAGAGACAGGGAGGGAATCAGTCACAGGTGGTGGTCAATAATGTTAACGCTCCATATTTTCTCCTGTGTTTTATTATTTACAAGTATTAAGAACCAAAACCCGTCTCAATTCAGTTTTACATCTCCTCTCTCAGGCTTCTCTCTGGAGCTCTAGTAACAACAGGTCAGTGAGCCAATCAGAAGAGAGGCTCAGAGCCTCCTCTCTTCTGATTGGTGACTGCTTTGTTTTTGACATCACAAAGTTCCAGAAGAAAACCTCTGTAAAGTTTCTGTAAAAAAGTTACATAGATCAAACAACAGGAGTGGTGCTTTTCGACGCAGCGGTAAATCCTCCGTAGACCAGACCATCTCATTTCAGTTCGGGCTTCACGATCTACGTCGGCTAAGCGGCGCCACACCTTTGTAGACCACATCCTCTGAAGGATTGGGGCCTCTGAACTGGGACACATCGTTCACACATTCTCAGTGTGCTCCAGATTCACTGCAAACCTGTCAGCTGGTGCTGCTCTAGCAGTTTCTGTTAGCAGCTAATGAATGTGGTAAATCCTCCAGTACGTCAGCAGTTTGTACCTGTATAGTGTGTTAGCTTCCGATTCATCAAACCAAACCATGAAAATCTTATATTAGATGTTCTTATAACATATTTTTTTCCACCAATAGATTGATTGAATGAGATAAAAACACTGCCACACCACTGATGTCATGTCCACCCCTCACACACCAACACACACACACACACACGCTCACACACAGTGAACATACAGACCTGATCCATGTCAGCATTGCGAGGCAGGAAGTACACGATGTTGTCTGATATCAGTTTGGCCAGACGGAAAATCTCAAATGTGGAAACTGTTAAGGATGAAAACCAAAGTTTTATAATAACAGTCTAATTTACAAAAACAAGCAGAGAGTAGACACTCTTATGTTCTATTCGGCTTTGATGACACTACAGATACAGACACTACTACAGATAGATAGCCCTGTCACACCAGGGTTATGTTAATGTTCGAATAAACTAAATATCATGTATTGATTAGTGATCTTTAGAAATGATTTCGAGTCACAGAGCACACACTGTGACTGTACCCCTAACCCCTGCTCCCACATCAAAGGATATCCATCAGGCTCCATCATGGTCCTGATGTCAAACACCTCAGCGGTCAGGTAGTCCGGTCCTCCCCATGGCGGTGACAGGAAGACCACGTCGCCACGCAGACGGGACGCCAGCTGCAGGAAGTCTCCCTGCAGGAATTCAATCTGATCGGCCACGCCGTAAACCGCGGCGTTGTGCCGCGCCAAGTCCAGCCGCACCGGGTCGATGTCGACGGCCAGAACTGAGGGTTCGACAGACAACGAGAGAAACGCCGAGCTGTGATACCTGCACAGGCACTGGGACACGGCCAGAATCCTGTCAGGACTCGCTGGACAGTCAGGGTGGAAACCTGGGGCAGTTCAGAGGCCTGAATGGTTTTTCTTAGTCTGAGCTATTGTGACATTAATTATGGATTTCCTCAAGGGAGCATTCTGGGCCCTGCTCCCTTTCCTTTAAACATGCTCCTGTTTGGTCACATCATGTCTACATTAATGTCAAATACCTCAGTTATATGTATCTTCTCGTCTTTTTTGTCATTTTAGGAACATTTGAAAACATTTTTTCTGATTACTTAAGAGGAAAATAAGAAAATTACAGTTAATTCTGAATGAGGACTGTTTCCCTACCTGTGACACAGCACTGACCACCTGTATCTGTCAGTCCTCATTTGTAAAGCATAAGATGTAGCCTCTGTGACGTCACCCACAGGTTTCTGAAGAGCGGTTTTGAAGTTCAGAGTGAGCTGCCCTACCATCGCCGTCTTGGCAGTGTCTGACTCCGCCCCTAACTCTCAGCTAATCCAAAAATTGATTGAAAAATCTGATCTATCTGGTTCACCATTCAGTAAAGGTAGTCCTGAACTCAAACCCTAAGTCCAGTTCTGTCTACATTATAAAACTAACTCTATATCAGCACCAGACAAACTGACACTGGTGAAACAATGGTTTTATTAATGATATTCACACACACTCACACACTCACGCACGCACGCACGCACGCACGCACGCACGCACACACGCTTACCTCTCTTCCCAGTGAGGGCGAACTGGATGGCGTTTCCTCCCACCCCACAGAAGGCGTCTATGACCAGCTGACAGCCACAGAAGCTGTGCTCCACCCTGAGGGCGATGTGCTCAGCGATCCTCTCCGGAGTCACAGAGAACCAGCCCTCTACACACACACACACAATACAACGTCAGTGATGAAGTGTGAATAAATGTTTGGTTGATTATGAAACTGTGAATAAATGTAGTCCAGGTGATGAATGGGAATGGGAAACCTGGAGGATTTACCAGGTGGTGAGAAAGAAAAACTGAAAAAATATACTGTGCGCCACAGAATGCTCACTCTCTGCTTGTGTGTAACAGGCGGAGTGTACACGTGTTGTGCACCCACCTAGAGCATACTCTCTTGATCATAGATCCTTAAAATAACAGTGAAATACTGTGACACTGACTACAGATCTGGGGCCAGTTGCACAAAACACCTCAAGGTAAGATTTTCCTTAAAGTTTGCGTTAAGATTTCCTTAAAACAATAACACCCTTAAAGACCCCTCTGATGAAAATCAATGTATGTCCATATGATGTTTTTATGTAACACAAGACACAACACATGAATCAAATAATCATCAACACCATGACTGAGTGTTTCCACCTTGAACTGCAGTGAACCAATGACAGTCTCATAAATACAGATTCAGACAGCCAGGGTTTCATACATCACAAACCTAAGGAACCAATCCTGTCAGCTTGTGGGAATGGGGGGCGGGGCTAAATAAACCTGAAACCTTGTCAGTACACAGAGGGAGTTAGCATTAGCACAACCGCTAACACTGTGTCAGCCACTGCCAGTTAAAAACTAGCAAACAACACAAACAAATACAAGATGCTAACTCCGCTAACCGTTCTGATCCGTCTGCTAGTCTCTGGTTCTGGTCTCAGACTCCTCATCTGAGTCTGGGTCTGACTGAGGCTCAAACATGTGGCTGAGTCTCTCTGATGTTTCCTCCTCTAACCACCTTTATGCTCTCTGCTCTTTCACCTGTCCACCTGGAGCCAGCAGGTGGTGGGCGGGGTTTCCTTAAAAATGTTCACTTAAGTATTTAAGGTTTTCTCTTTATCTTGGTCTTATACTTAAGGAATCACTTAAAGTCAGTTAAACTGTTGCACAAAAGACCTTAGCGACCAAACTAAGGATAAAAAACTAAAAGTGGTTCTGACTCTGTCTTAACTGCAACATGACTGAGTTTATGGTGATAAATGAGGAAAACCAGAAAAAAAACAAAACAGCAGGAGGATGAGATAACAGCACACTTCCCAAAAGTGATAACAGGTATCAATAACGGCAAACAAACGGTCTCCATGGAAACAGTAGAATTTTAATGCTGTAAAATGTCTTTTACTGCCGTAAATTATTTCACTTTTTTCCTTAACTAAGGAAACCTTTTAAGAGATTCTGTGCATCACAAGTAACTCCCTCAGCTAAGGAGAAATTACACCTTAAGTGTAAGGTGTTTTGTGCAACCAGCCCCAGGTTTTTATTGGTCAATCACTTTCTGCAGCCTCATGATGTCAAAGCACCGCAATGCTCATGACCACACCTCACTTTAAGACCAACACACCATGGGTGCCCACGTGGACACAAGTGTATCTGCTATTTAAACAACGTGGGCGCTGAGCGGGAAAATCATGTTGGTTTGAAACTAGTAAAGACTTGTGTTAACTTCATTAACTCAGCAGCCTCCACAGTCCAAACCAGTGACGCAGTGACTGGCTTTAAACAGAGATGTGTTTGATGTGCTGCTGACTGACCTCGGTCCAGCCGGATCCCCTCATCGAAGCGAGAGAAGAGTCTGTAGCGCTGAGCCCAGTATTTAGCCAGCTCCGGTTCAGCTGCCATCTCCTCTGGGACCTGCTGCTTCCGCCCTCGCTTTCTCTTCTTCTTCTTCGACTTCTTTCCATCTTTCACACCCAGCTCTGCACACACACACACACACACACACACACACACACACACACACACACACACACACACACACACACACACACACATCATTAGACTACACCAGTTGTCCCAGGATTGTCTTATGTGTCTAAAAACACATATGATCTGATCATCTGATAAATCCTGTGCTCACCTCTGTTGTGTTCAGGTGCATCACACACCAGGAAGTCGGGGATTTCTATACACGGTAACTGTCTACCAGGCTGCTCCTCCTCCTCCTCCTCCTCCTGCTCCTCCTCCTCCCTCTCGGTGTTGGGCTGAGGGTCCTTCCTCCTGTCTGCATCTGAACTACACAGAGAATTAGACATCTCTTCTTCCTCAGCACTCTTCATCTCCTTCTTCCTCCTCCCCTCCTCTTCTCCCGTCTCTTTTCCCAGGTCCTCAGGTTCCTGCGTACTTCCTCCTCCCATCTGGTTACACTGACTCATCTGTGTCTCTATCTGGTTCTTCTTCAGGAAGCTCTGGACCTGTGAAGTAAACGTAGTCTTAGTTTAATTAGTCTTCTATGCAAATTCATTACAATAAATCTATAGTCCGCCCTACTACTTTCATTCTCTGTCGCAGATCTGATCAACCATGAGGGAGGTTTCATCTCTGCCCAGCTGCCACACTTCTCATCTACATGTCATGACAGCTGGGATCCTCCTGAACCTGGTCTGATATCAAAATAGTACAACGCCATTCAAATGTCAAATGTCCTGGACTGGCCCGACGCTGGCTCCATTCTGGGCCGCTATTTTTGAGACCTTTTCATGGGTGTGTCAGAAAGAAGTACAGCCAGATCCAGCAATTGCAATGTTTGGGGGTAGCACCTACAGGAAGCTTCACTGTCACATGCTCAGGTTGATGCACTTACCTTTCCCTCACTAATGGCAGGGAGGCCAATATTTTCACAGTGGAAATCTAACAAACCTCCAGCACATTCCCAACAGGTAGAGAGTGTTATAGCACATCTGAAGCTAGAAAAACTGAACTATGCTACAAGAGGCTCAATGAAGAAGTACTCAAAAGTCTAGCAGCCATTTCTCATTTACTTCCAACACCAATTTGTATCCAAGAAGCAAAAGTAGGTCTCTCAGATTTAATGTTGTTTGGTGTGTGTAAACATAAAAAACATAAAGAACATCAAGAATGTACAGAACATCTCAATAAAAAGATTGAGTAATACGTGTCGACATGTCCGTCCTCTGTCCTCAGTCCCTACAGACATAGTAAACTTTTCATCAGTTACGGGTGGTACCTTGTGGAGGGAGGAGCTGATCTGTGGCTGCGTGATGTCACTTCCTGTCCCGGAGAACCTGGTGTGTTTGCCGACTGCCCTTTTAGTCCACCACTGCCTCTGACGCTTCTGACCAGCGCCGCCCTTAAAGCTCACCACGCTGCTGAACCTGAGACACAGACACAAAGCTCATCCAGAGACACACACACACACACACTCACAATGTGCTCATATGAAAATAATGCCCCTTCATGTTTTTGAGCAAACATCTACATTTACTCAACAGTTTAATCAAGTTTTGTGGAGAGAGGCAGACACGTGTCAGCTGTAATAAATCCATCCTTCATGGTTCTAAAGGCCTGCTTCACCTGAAGGATGCGGGTGGGGGGGGGTTTGTGCGATGCTGAGAGCTGTGTGTGATGATCGTCTCAGACTCACCGGGGGTCTGGGTTGTGTTTGAGTCCCAGTTTAGTCCAGGCCTCCTCAGGTGTCAGCTGCGGGCTCTCCTCCGCATCCAGCTCATGACTGCAGGACGAACACAAAGATTGAAATACGATCCGCATCTCCTCTACATCTCCCCGACATTTTCTTACAGATGTTTATTTTCCTGTTTGCTGCGAGACTCACTCACTGAAGGAACTCTCATCAGGACCACTGAGACAAGATTATTTTAAAGCTCACAGAATTTCTTTTTTTTTTGTTTCTCCAGAGACATGTTTGCTACGTAATTTCAAGTATAATCTGGTAACTATGGAAACATCTGAAAAATTCAAGCCGCCTCATTTCTACACAGTGTCAGATAAGAGTTAGACAGATACGGCTTCTTTCAGGGTGGATACTGACACAGATTATTGGTATCGGTATCGGAACAGCGCTACTGATAACTGATATGTGTAACGTGTCTCTAGCATGTTGCATTAAAAACATAATGTGAGCTTTAGATTGTTACTATATCCAATAGCAGAATCTTATAATACAGAATTATATTTTGTCGGTAATTTTTATTTTTATTTGTTCGTTTTAAAGCGTACATGATGTGTCATCTTTATATTTGGTGCTAGGTTACCAAGGTAACGATACAACTATATAAAGTCCATTCCCCAGGGAACAAGTCAGACTGGGCTTGAATCCTCCAGGTGAGTGTGTGACTGTAAATGAAGATCTGTAAATATTAATTAATGTAAATCCTATCAGAGAGAAAGAAATCATACTGACTTACAGAGTGATTATCTATGTGTATTAATAGATTTTTGATCCTGATTAGAGTCAGACTGTTGGCTATATGGTTCATATATTTACAGTTCACTCATGAGTGTTTAAGTTTCCTTTGATTCTGGTTTTCCTTCAAATTGAATAGTTTTATTGAGACTTTTTTTTATCCCTCAGATCCTCGAGAAAAACAAAGAAGTCTGTGTCTCTTTGTCGGGAGTCAAGCAGTCAGCTGTTACTGCAACATGATCTTCTACACAACGCAGAGACAGACTGTTATGTTGAAAAAGAGATCGAACAGGGTTTTGTAAAACCGCAGACTCGGGCGCAGACCGAACCCCGTCACATATACCGACACAAAACCACCTGCTGCATTAAGTCTATGGACACCCGCTGCTTGTTCGCTCCATTCATGTCACTGAAGGAAGGATGTTTAACTAAAAACAGCTCTCTGTGTGAGGTGATGCAGCTCAACAGCTCCACACAAAACATTTCTGCGTCACGCTTTTATTTTTCCCTCGACATCTTTTCATTTCCACACGGTGTACGATGAGCAGCGACGACGGACAGACGTACAAGCAACAGCACGCTGAGTGTTTTTACACGCCTCCTCCTCCTGACGTCATGTAGCAGAAACTCACCTGCGCTTGATTTTAGCTCGTCGTCCTCCTGGAGGTTTGTCATCATCATCATCATCATCATCATCCTCGTCACCTCTATTTGACATGTTATTTGTTGAGGCGCACTGTCGGTTAGAGCCGTCAGGAGCATGCTGGGAATCTGAGTGAAAACACAACACGCAAAGACACATTAAATTAATCTGCATGATTCTAACACGGTTACTACAACCATGATATGTGACGTTAAGTCTGAAATACATTTACTACATTAATGGCTCAACACAGATGTGATTCTGCCTGTGAATACAGGGTTCCTGCACCATTTTAAAAAACAGACCTTTTAAAGACCTCAATGAATGAAAATTAAGATCCGAACAATGTCAAAATGATTTCTTTTACTCAGACTTTTGTTTTTATTCTGTAATCAATGTTTTAAAATAGAGTGGAGAGTTCAGCGCATGCTCGTCATGGAAGTTCAACAGCACATACTCGACAAAAATACAAACTCAACAATAAAAGATGTAAAACATTTTCATCCCACTACAGAATTTCATATTCATTTTTAGACAGTCAGAGGGAAAACAAAATGTTTTTAGTGTTTAGTAGTACAGACTTTTTAAAATCTCACTAAAAATGATCCAATCATCTGCCTGTGGACGTGTAGACTGTGGTTTTATGCCAAACTATCAGGTCAGTGTCCCGTAGTGTGTCGGAATGACCGTGTCTTAAAAACAAATTTGTGTCCGTTAACAAATCGACAACAGCATAATTATGTATTTTTATTTTTCATTATTGGCTTTGTTTTTTCTACCAGTCTTAAACACACTATCTGCAAATGTAATACCTACAACACATTTGTGGTGAATATAAGACATTATTTTAATTTCAACCTGGACTATTAGAACCGTTTCAGCCTGACAGTCAGAGGCCACTACGACTCAGTGCTCACACACACACACACACACACACACACACACACACACACACACACACACACACACACACACACACACACACACACACACACACACAGCTGTTTGGACATGTATCTACAGGTTGATCAGTTTCTATTTCTGAGGATGCGAAATTAGCAACCACCATTAAATATATACTTTTAATGTGTGTATTTCTAAAGTTTCCTGACTTACTGTATTTCAACTGTTTTTCTATTATCTGTCTCATGTAGATATAGTTGAAGATTATATTAAAACATGGGTCAAACCTGACACATTTTACATTTAGATAGAAACCAGTGACTCTTCTCTCTTTTCATTGGCAGATCTCTATTTCATTTAGGTTCCTTTTATGGATGTTTCAGTTAGTGTTAATATATGTCATTCTTTTTTCAGTTTAGCATGAACAGTTTTGGCAAAGTTGTGGCACAACATGAAGTCTTACTGGCAGGTGTGTTGGATGAAAAGTCCATCACACTGTTATATGTAAGTATTGGGCTCCAGCTCAGTTCAACAGCTGTACGGTACAGCTGTTCAAACTGAGGGCCTTAAAACCTCAGGTTGCGCGTTGTCAAGGTTGCTAGGCGACACGAGCCGTATTTTGCGGGCACAGCTGGCGACAACTGAAATAGGACGGTCTAGTCTACGGGGGAATTTTTCTCCGTAGACTAGACCGTCCTATTTCAGTTCAGCCGTCACTGTCGGCGACGGCTACGAAGGGCCACGCCCTCGTGCCCTGAACTGGGACACAGCCAGCACGTGAGAAAATCTGCTTCCTTCATAATCAAGAATCTAATTCTGAACTAAAGTTTCCCTTATAAGGTAATAATCAAACGGTTTGAGCTCTTACTTTTGCCATTTATCATATCGGAGATTTTCAGAAAATGTTGTGTTAAAACATAAGAGATAAAGCAGTGTGATAATACAGCAGAGTATTGGTGGATGTACAATGACACACACACACACACACACACACACACACACACACACACACACACACACACACACACACACACACACACACACACAGTTATTACCTGTATGAGTGGCTGTGTCCTGCTGTGAGGAGGCAGCAGGTCTCTTGCGGTCGTCTCCACCATCAGAGGGATCATCACAGAGCTCCGCCTCCACCCGCTCTCTGTGAGTCTCTGAGTCCGTCACACACACGCCTCCCGACTCCAACGTGCACTTCCTTCCAAACAGATCAGGAAGAACCTTCACCTCCTCTTCTCCAGTCCGTCCATCTTTCCATCCGTCCGAGTGCGTCCCTGCGCCTCTGTCCATCACCTCTGCCGCTGCTGCTCCACCTGTGTTCCCAGTACACTCAGACTGGTCAGTGGTCCAGCCCTGCGCTGCCCAGTATGAATACTGCTCCCAGTAGTAGTAGTAGGTGTCTGCAGCATGTTGGTCCCACAGAGCCTTGGTTTCCGAGTTGTCCCAGGGAGCGCTCACCGCTCCCGGATTTCCTGCAGACGGCGGCTCCGTCTCTGGATGTTTCTCCAGCCAGCTGCTCCACAGCAGAGCTTCACCCTGCTGAGCTTCAGGTGGAGGAAGATGGAGAGGCAATATTCAATATTTGAGGTACAACCACCTGGTGTCATGTTCCATACATATAGTGCACAACACAACCGAGTGCACCTTGTGACCAGCTGGGTTCGATTCACAATTCATGGGTCATTACTGAATCCTCTGATTAGGACGGAAGCCTGTGACGGTGTCTTCCAACCCAGTGCAGACGAGTGGGCGTGGTCACGATTGTTTGTTCACGTCAGAACATAACAACAATACAACACTAGATACAGTTTGAATTTACGCCTGATGTTGCTGCTTGTTTTTATCTGCTACTTTATATCTGATCAACCTGGAGTAAGATCATATCAGTCTGCTACTCTCTGTTTTCCCTCCAAAAACACTTCAGTAACAATAACAGTAATAGTATTATTACACATAAAAACTACAAGTTTTATTTCTGTTATGTTTAATTCATGCTTGTACGTTTAGGTCCCTCTACACTTCTGCAGCAGTGAGACCAGAGATCTGTGCTGCTGAGACCGAGACAGGTCTCTAATAAAGTTCATGTCCTCCTGATCCGTCTGAACAACCACTTTTTAAATGTCAGAATGTTCTGAAGATCTGCGGCCTGTGAAAAACTGATCCAACATTTATTCTGGTGACTGTGGGGTGAAAGAATGATAATGTGTGATCAGGTGGGAGCCGGAGAAACCATGTGACACAGTTACAGGAAATGATTGAAAGAGAGCGTCTCCTTGCTAACTGACTCTGCTTGATCCCTCACCATTATGGAAGTGGGCGTGGTTACATCTAAACTGGGTTGGAAAAAAAATACAAATGTATCAAAGTGAGTGATGGATGAAAGGAGGATTTCTGCCTCCTCATCTTTACTAGTTGATGATAATTAGCTAGAAAAAAAAGCATTTAATTCACTGTGCTGCTCAGGGGCTACCGAGAACTTTTAAGGTGGAATGTTTTGTTACTCAATGCATGAATTGACGTTGTCAATCAGTCAATACACCTTAAATCCCAATGAACACTCTCCATTCGTTTTTATTGGCACCTGCACAAACATATGCTTTAGTGATGTCAAGCCAAGTATCTTTGTTGTCATTGTTAAAAACGAGACAGTGATGCATCTCCCTGAGCAACGACAGCAAGAAAAACAAAAATAGCGCTAATAATAAAAAGCTAAAAAGCTCTGTTTCCTCACTTGGAGAAAAAAAAGCGTCAGTGTTGTCCCAGTACACTGAGGCAGAACTGGGAAAGTGGTGTTAATGCATGCATGCATTACTCTGCTCTCCATATGAGGGTGCAGGGTCATTTCCATTGGGTGTTAAATTAGCTTCAGATTTATATTATTACCTCTAAGAAACAATGTCAGAAACATGAGGGAAAAGTATAAATGTCATTGTGTTGAGTGCACAGTTATTCACTGTACAGGTGTTTTCACTTCATTGTTATTATCATGTCTTACCCCAGTAGTTTTCCCAGCCGGCATCCTGGATCCCTGCTGCTCCTTCCTCCAGTGGATCACTCACTTCCTTCTCATCAGCTGGGTCAAAAAGGACAGGGCGGTGTCAAATGACATCACAAATAATAATAGAATTAAAATCACTGGGTGAGTTTCAGGTGAGTTTTAAGCAGTGGTTTCACCGATGCTCCTGATTGGTCTCTGGTGCTGAGCCGGACTTGTTTAGACCGCAGATGGATGAATGGGAACACGATCACTGCACAGGTTAATAACTACCTTTACTCACTCAGTAACCTGTTCTGTGCGTATCTGTAAATAATGATTACCTTTAATGTCAACCTCTTCTTCTTCTTCTCCTTCCTCCTCCTCCTCTTCGGCGGATTCTGCAGAGTACGTGTCAGGCTTCCTGTTCGACCTCCTCCGCTGTCACATGACCAAAAACAGGCTCATTCAGCAGCAGAATATTTCACTTCGATGAATCATTTATAAGGGAAACATCATCACACCACAGAGACGCGGTGCTCAGACTTACTGCTCTCCTCCGGGCAGAGGAGCTGATGAAGGCCAGAGGCAGACCCATGCTGGCCATCAGCTGAGCCTCTTCATCCAACCCCTCCTCAGCCTCCTCTTCCTCCTCCTCTTCATCATCTGATTCTGTGAATTAAGGGGAAAACAAATTTCAAATAGAATAATCTTCCTTTTATTTGTATATTTATTGTCTATTTGTTCCAGTATAGCAGCATCTTACAACATGCAGCACACACGAACCCCTGTCCACACACACGCCCAAACGTGCATGAAGGAATCAGCTAGTGATGCAGGTGAAAGCCCACAATGTTCAAAGATCTTACTGTGTGTGGAAAGATCTTACTTAGCTTTTGCTTTGACCAATGGAAACAATGTATTATCTTAAATTGAAAGGTGGCCAATAGTGAAAAAATAAATGAGTTTGAGCGACGGCTGTCTGCCACTGCTCCTCCGCAACCTCCCCACCCACATCATCCTGCCAGGCTGATTTCAACAGGTCCATAGTCGCTGTATTGGTCCACTGAGACAGTTTCTGGTATATATTTGATATATCTCTTTTCTTCTGAGGATCTCGTATCAGTGTAAGCATCAATTCCATCGGAGATTGGTTTGAGGAATTGGGATATAACAGGTTATTTTGCTTCACAAAATCCCATACCTGTAGACATTTAACATAGTGCAATCTAAGTATGTTGTATTGCAGCTGCTCAAATGATGGAAACACATTGTCAATAAATATATCAATAAAGCTATGAATTCTTTTTCCAGACCGATCGTCAAATATTGTATTATTCAAAATAAAATCATCTTTCAACTTTGTTTGATTTCACCCTCCCTTTAATGTTAATCATGATGAGATGCTGTAACATACCTTGGACTGCGGTGTCTGTCAGGTCAAAGGTCAGCAATCTGTTATCAGAGCGATACAGCTCTCGATCCCTGGACAGAGGAAGACAACACAGACAGATGATGAAGACTAACAACTCCACAGCTTCACACAGCCCGTGTCAGAGAGTGATGGTGGACATAAGAGAGATGAGAGAGGCTCACTGTACGAAGGCTCTGGAGCAGAGGCAGTGAATCCTCTCCTCTTCCTCCTCCTCATCCTCAGTGTGTTTCCTGGTGAAGAACAGATCCGCCACCACTGTCACCCTGCTCCTCTCCAGCATCATCTTCACCATCAGCTGCACACAGCGACACCAGCACCTTCACACACCGGCTGACCCCGTCTGTGTCCGGACCAGCATGGGCGCGCTCAAACACACTCACGTCGGTATGCTAGTACAGCACGACACTTCCGGCCATATCTTTTCAGAATAAAAGCGTTGTCCAAATAAATACAATGTGTTTTCTGTCGCTAATTTTGCTAAAGAGTAAATATCACGGGAATTAAACTCAAATGCAGTCATACTGTTTTTGAGAATGAAAGAGGAGGTACAGCACACACACTCTACAGTCCTTTGTACAATGCTGCTCCACAAATGCTGATGATATAATACAGCCCTTTAATCATACCTATCAATTGGAAACTTATGTTTTTAATTCTTATAAAAATATCAATGTGTATTGTGCTTTTATTTATACCGCTCTTCTCTTTTTACTTGCTCTTATTCATTTTATTGTCATCACTTCTACTACGCCTTCTCTTTTATCTAGTTTCATTTTTCTGTGAAGCACTGTTTGAAAAATGCTATATAAATAAAGTTATAATACTAATAATAACAACAACGACAATAATGATAATGGTAATAATAATCATCATCATCATAGTTATTGATATCTTTATTATTATTATTATTATTATTGGGCTGACTATTCGACTATTATTCGACTTACATTGGATATCCTATATTGCAGTTACTAAATGAGTATTGGGTCTATATATTTGGATGATAATGTCATATTTTGTATTTATTTATATTTATATCTTATCTTTTTGTTTGCAATTTCTCCACCCTTAGCTCTCCTTGGCTTTCATCTCCTGCATGGGTTTTACTTCCTTACAAATAAGGTTGTTGAAAGTAGAGTTCTCTGTGTCACTAGCTGTTTTGCGCTTTTATTTTGAAGGTCAAAGACGTGCGCTCCATGGTCGAAACGGAAGTTTAATTTTCATGTTTTGCTGCTGGTGAGCGGAACTTATCTGCGGGTACCGTAGTTTTCCAGGGACTCCGAAACACTCTAACACCGGACTGTGTCACAGCCAAAGCGCTCCGGGGTCAGGACCAGGACCGCTGTCAGCTAACAGCTATATATGTGTTTGGTGTTTTGGTGTGACATTAAATGAACAGTGGTGTGGTTTAATGGCTCAGTTTACCGGGTGACTGTCCAAGGTAACGTCTTCGGTGTTTGGTGACGTTTACTCTGAAGGCTGCTGTCAACTCTCTGATTTTCCATTTCCGCTCATTTAACCTCAGTTAGCTGAGAGTTTTACCGCGGCCCCTGGCTACAGCTGTAGTGTGTAGTTTCTTCACGGGTCTTCTCCTCTTAGCTAGGCTGTAACATTAATCCACACACTAAAGCTAACTTCCATTAAATGACATACAGCACAGCTGTCAGTACAATAACAGGGCTCGGTGTCGTGTCTCGGTAGCACCCGTTTTTACTGAATCTTACTACTTACTGTTCTACAAACTGTTCCTGACGAATCATTCAAAACCCCTCAAATGTGCCTCTGTTGACCTGACACTTACATGTGTATTATACCTAAATTAAATGCAGTGTAACAGGAAATGTTTCCGCTCATGGATGAATGGAGTTATTGTACTGAGTGGTGTTTCCTTGTCCCCTCCTGTAGTTGACTGTGTACAGCAGCAGATGCTCTCCATGCAGAGGGATCCTTCCCCCTGAGGCTGCCGGACTGCCCGATCCTGTCTGCAGCCTCTCTGTCAGCAGGATGTCCGACATTGGGAACCAGTCCTGCCTGACCACAGCAGAGGACACGGTCTCTCTCCTGGTATGAACCCTGTCTGTTTAGTACTGGCACTGTTTGTTCTCTCTGTACATTAGGCTGTGTTCATGCAGAGATTTTGTTTGAATTACTTAAAGAAAGAGTTGATTACGAGTGTCTACTTGATCGGATCAGGGTTTGTGATTACAGTTACATGATGAGGCGGCAGCAGCTCAGTTGTTAGAGCGGGTTGGTCATTCATTGCAGGGTTGTTGGTGTTTGAGGAAGACACTGAACGCCAGACTGCTCCTCGTGTGTGTCACACTGCCATATGAATGTAATGTATTGTAACTTTTACTAAGAGAGATACGCTCGGCTTATTGTTAAATGTAAGACATTTCTGCATTGGTTGAAAGAACAAGCTGTATATCAGGCAATAGAAATGGTTTCAGCGCTCAGGTAAAAGTAGCCAAATGTACGATAACTATTGTATTCATAATGAATAAATTAGTGAACTGACAGGGAATTCATCACTCACTCGGCTTTGGCTGATATTCGCAAATATTTGAACATCACAATATAACTTTCTTTTCTTCTGTCCAGCTGCAAAGTCTGACTCTCATTTCACTGTTTGCTTACTGGACATTGAACCTTGGCATGTGACAGTATAAAACTTTGAACAGCTGTTTAGTGGCAACATCAGTTATACCTCAAACATAAAATACAATTATATAATTATATAGTATTTATATAATAATGAATAAACTTCTCATTTGATGACATGGTCCTCAAGTTTGCTTTGGTATAGTTTATGGTTTGAAATGCTCGACCTGAAGAGTTTTTGCTTATTGCATCATAGTCAACTTTGTCAGTCCATGGATGAGTTGTAAGCCCTCTGGCACAGATCCATACTCTGCAGTCTGGATTTGAATGTAGGACAGTTTGATAGTTTGAGCTGAAATTAGATATTTCAATTTCAGTTGCAATTGTCATTTTTACATTTTATTTTCACTGAAAAAAACTATAAAACTGTTGATGTGATTTCTTTGTTGTTGGTCTCGTACCAAACGAACATGTTCCTTCACGTCTGGAGAATGTGATTTGTTGGCCGGGGCGTCTCTGTAGCATCACAACACGTATGGTGCTAAAAATGCTGTGACGCAGTTTTCCTTCATCAAAGAACCTGCGGATCCTGTGATCTGGATAGTTCACTTAGCCACAGTGCAATTTTCGATTATAATTTGATTAATTGCGCAGCTCTAATCAGTACATTGTTAAACAGCATTTATTTCTCACGTTGTAGCATCTGTTGGGACAGCAACTGTGTGTGTGTTATGTGTGTATGTGTATAGACTCCCAATACACTCACAGCTTAGTGTGCCTGCTTAAAGGGTCAGTTCACCCAAATCCCCTTTTTTTCTCATTTAACACCAATGCTGATATTGGTGTTGATTTGCTCAGATATCCACCTCTTGTTAACCATGAATCCACTACAATGGGGGAGAATAGAAATCCGTATGTGTTGCTCAAGTCATTGAAAAAATGATTTGACAACAAGACTAACCCGTACAGCTACTGTATGTTCGCAGCATCGTCCAGTAGCTGCTGAGATGTTTGTGTCTGCGGTGGTGGATCTAAGTATTGTGTGTGTCTTTGTGGCTCCACAGATGTGTGTGTTTCACGCATGGGAGGAATGGGCAGGGCTTGGTCAGCTGGAGGACTACCTGAGTGTTCTGGAGTACCTGCTGTGGGTCTTCACCCCTCTGGCCATCGTCTTCATCGTGCCCTTCCTCATCGTCATCCTCCTTTACCTGAGTATACTCTTCCTCCATGTCTATAAGGTACGCACACGCTCCTCCTGCACCGCATGAACAGTGAATCACAGCTCGTGTCGTTTACCGGGCGCTCACAAATGATTTACCTGCCATCCAGTATTTTTAGTCATAAATAATAAAGGCTGGTGCTATAACATGATACTTGTGTGTTACCGGAAAGGAGACAATACGCTTACTGCAGCACAGCAATAAAAGTCCTGTTAAGAGATAAAAGGTTTCTGCCCACTGAAACACTAGAGGGCTTTTAATTTGAAACGATTACAGGAAGCGTTGCATGTGTATTAATACATAATGCCGTAACTTTAATAGGGCAAATGGAATCGGATCATGTGGCTTCATACTAAAATACGCTATGAGCAACTGTACATATCAAACAGAAGGAGATAGACATAAATAGCTGCCTCTAAAATGCATCTTACGTTCTGATAAAGCCTGGTGTTATAACATGATACGTGTGTACTACTCACTTTTTAACCTTCACATAATTCGACAGAATGTGACCAAAGGGTCTGTTAAATGAGCACAGTGACAAACAGTCAGCAGTACAGGTTTGAACTGAACATCCTCAAACTACAAGTTAAAGTAGTCAGCTCAGAGTTGATTCATGGGATCACAGGCCGGAGCCTTTGTTCAGCTGCTCCAACATCTCGAGCAGGCAGCTCTAAACTCTGAACTGAACAGATAAGTTACAGAATAGCACAGAGGAAATGAACAACGGGAAAATAAAGCTCTGTAAATGTTGTGGACATTTGAGCACCCGCTGTTGAGTCATCTGTTGGTAAAGTTCACAGTGGTAGAATACTGTCAGAGTAATGCATTAAACATTTATTGTTTGGTGAATAGTTCGCCTTTTCTCTGTTGCTAAGCAACGCAGTGTTGCCGAACACTTCCTTTCCGCACTGATCGGGTTGTTTTCAGTTGGAGATGCTATTGCTCCTTCACAACGATCATTATTCCCTCGTGACTGAGTCGTATCTTGTAGGTAATTCAGCATCGTGTTTCCAGAACACTGTGACGTGGAATGACAGCAGCTCTTTAAGACTCTTTGTGATTTGGTCTCAGTGAGTTAGGAGTCCTCTCCACTGCTTCTACCTTCTCCCAGACTTAGGAGCTACTTTTAGCGCTATGTGACTTTGTGAACAGCTGTTAGTCAGAAAAATGAGGAGTCCTAAAGTTAGGACTGACACGCTGATTATTTGTAGAAGTTTCTCCTGAATCGGCAAGTTAGGATGCTTTGTGAATACCTACCCTGGTCATTAGCTTATACATAGGCAATTGATTCAATATTAACTATTGTTTAACTAATGTTTTTCTATTCGTATATGTATTTGCAAGTTATGCACCTGAAGGGTATCTAAGAGTAATGCTGAGTTTCTGAACAGTTGACCTGATCTGTTGACTGGCACGTCCAGCACCAGTCGCTGAAATGAAGCTTAAACAAAGGTGAATAGTTGGAGTAATACGTTTTGGACCAAACCACTGAAATGTACGGTGTCCCTGAGAGCTCAACACACTGCGACTTAAGAAAACACGTGCAAAGACACAAACACACTGCAAATTCAGGAAACATCTTCATCAATTTGACAACACGTGCACTGCAAATTCACACAACACAAAGGAAGTGTTTCAACACTGAAAAGTGATGAACCTGGCTGGGACGCACTTGTTCAATTAATTCAATAACAAGTGTTTCCCAGCCAGGTTCATCACTGTTATTTTTTGCCTTACTTCCAATACAGCGAGAGAGAGAGAGAGACATGAAGTCAGGAGGACAGGAGAGAGAGAGAGAGAGAGAGAGAGAGAGAGAGAGAGAGAGAGAGAGAGAGAGAGAGAGAGAGAGAGAGAGAGAGAGAGAGAGAGAGAGAGAGAGAGAGAGATGAAGTCAGGAGGACAGGAGAGAGAGAGAGACATGAAAATCAGGGAGAGAGAGAGGGAGAGAGACAGAGACATGAAGTCAGGGAGACGAGAGAGAGAGAGAGATGAAGTCAAGGAGAGAGAGAGAGAGAGAGAGACATGAAGTCAGGGAGAGAGAGAGAGAGAGAGAGCGTGAGACAGAGACATGAAGTCAGGGAGACAGGAGAGAGAGAGAGAGAGAGAGAGCGTGAGACAGACATGAAGTCAGGGAGACAGGAGAGAGAGAGAGAGAGAGAGCGTGAGACAGAGACATGAAGTCAGGGAGACAGGAGAGAGAGAGAGAGCGTGAGACAGAGACATGAAGTCAGGGAGACAGGAGAGAGAGAGAGGGAGAGAGACAGAGACATGAAGTCAGGGAGAGAGCGATAGAGAGGGAGAGAGAAGAGAGACATGAAGTCAGGGAGACAGGAGAGAGAGAGAGGGAGAGAGACAGAGACATGAAGTCAGGGAGAGAGCGATAGAGAGGGAGAGAGAAGAGAGACATGAAGTCAGGGAGAGAGAGAGAGAGAGAGAGAGAGAGAGACATGAAGACAGGAGTGAGAGAGAGAGACATGAAGTCAGGGAGAGAGAGAGAGAGAGAGAGAGACATGAAGACAGGGAGAGAGAGAGAGAGACATGAAGACAGGAGAGAGAGAGAGAGAGAGAGACATGAAGACAGGGAGAGAGAGAGAGAGACATGAAGACAGGAGAGAGAGAGAGAGACATGAAGTCAGGGAGAGAGAGAGAGAGACATGAAGACAGGAGAGAGAGAGAGAGAGAGAGAGACATGAAGACAGGGACAGAGAGAGAGAGACAGAGGATGATATGGAGCAGAGGGCCCTGGGTTGGACCTGAACCCCCACGCTTCTGTGCTGGAAACACGTGTTGTGGGACTGAATTTGTAGCACGTTTGTGTCTTTGCATGTGTTTTCTTAAGTCGCAGTGCGCTGAGCTCTCAGGGCCACCGTAGAAATGAGAGCCATACAGGATGTTAGAATCTGTTGCTATTGTTCTGAACAGAGGAAGAATCAGCTGAGGGAAGCTTACTGCAACAACCTGTGGGATGGAGCCAGGAAGACCCTGGCTACTCTGTGGGACGGACATGGAGCCATATGGCACGGTAAGATTCTGTCACATAGCATTCAGACAACAGTTATACACCTACAGTCAACAAGAAGAAACGACAAAGGAGAAAGATTCTGAGGTGAAGGAGGTCAGTAAGGACACGGTTAAGATAATATAACAAACTTTGTTCATCCCAGAGGAAACGTTGGTGTCAAAGATGCTCAGTGTTCTTTCAGTTAAGCTCCAAATTCTTCAGACCCCTTCCATTTTTATACATTTTATTTTGTTGCAGCCCCATTTTCCCTCATCACTCTACACTCAATACTCCATGATGACAAGGTGAAAACAGAACTTAAAAAATTTGAACAATTTACTAAAAATTAAAAACTGAAATATCACATAGACATAAGTATTCAGACACTAATGTAACTCCTGTGCTTTTCCTGCTACGCCAAGTCACTGTTCGAAAGTCCTGTAAGAGAGAAATACAGACTGATAAATGAAAGGACAAAGCTGAATAAACGAGTGGAGAAACCCAATGAATGCAGATGCTTCCACGCAGGTGCACTGCAGGGTACAATGAGGCAGTTAACATCCCATCATGCTCTGTGGCGGGTACGAAAATGTTGATGGGGTCCAGTTGATTCTGATTCTGTATCAAGGGGAAAAGATCCGTCTAGAGTTCAGTGTTGGGGTTCAGATGGCAGGAGCTTCAGTCATAGAGATGCTCAGCTGGTGTTTCCATAGTAACAGTGACTAAAGCGACATCTGCGTTTAGATCTACGGGAAAGACGACAGTAAACAGTTGGATATTTGACGGCCGTGATGCTCGTGTGTTAGCGCGATATATAAGGAAACACTTGTTTTTAAGCTGCAGGTTACTGATTGTTCATGGCCACAGCTCTTAAAGAAATAACACGTACGCCTCATGTGTTCCAGGCTACGAGATCCACGGGATGGAGAAGATCCCCGACAAAGGCCCAGCGCTGATCGTTTACTACCATGGAGCGATTCCCATCGACTACTACTACTTCCTGGCTAGTGTCATCATCCAGAAGGGACGGACCTGCCACTCTGTAGCTGACCACTTCCTCTTCAAGATCCCAGGTGCTCACTCCGTTTCACACATGTGAACACACATACACTTACCATAGCTTCTGTCGCACACATCAGGGCTTGGCTAAAACTTAAACATTAAACCTCAATATGTGTGTTGATAAAAGCAAAAACGCAACAAAGTGCAATGGAAAGAGACTTGGTGAATAAATGATGATCAAGATGAAGCATGTGACTTGCTTCTATTCTTAATTACAAATAAAGGTATATGGAGTTACAGTGATGTATTTATTTTTCATAGTTACAGCTGATTACTGAATGCTTCTGCAGCATGTTTGTTCACATTAACTAACAGGTGCTATAGAGGCGTTGCACCAGTTTAAACTCACCTGTGGGTGTGACGTCACCCTCTTCACACATACCGTGTACGCACTAACCCTCACCCACATACTCAGCTTTCCTCTGCAACTCAACTGGTTTTTCCGGAATTTCTTTTCCCTCCCCATCGGCTCTTTTTTCCGAATCTGCTGCGTCCCTCCCCCGTCTCGTCTGATTCCCCCCCCCCCCCCCGTTTCCTCTCAGGCTTCAAGTTACTGCTGGAGGTGTTCAGCGTGATCCACGGTCCTCAGGAGGAGTGTGTGCGGGCTCTGAGGAACGGCCACCTGCTGGGCATTTCTCCGGGAGGAGTGAGGGAGGCTCTGCTCAGTGATGAGAACTACCCTCTGCTCTGGGGCAAACGCAAAGGCTTCGCTCAGGTCGCCATCGACTCTCAAGTGGTGAGTCGCCGTTATTTTTCGTAAATTCCACTTGACAGACACGGTGGGAGATGTGGTCAGTTCTCTTAGGAATCCCATCAGTTTCTTTCAGACAGCACATTACAGTGTTCAGTAGAGATGTGGAGAATGTTTTTGGTCGCCTTGAAAGACTGATGCAACACGGTCTGTTCCCTGCTGTGGAAATCCTTACTGAACCTTATTGTATGTAGAATTATTTACTTTGTTTTTTTTATTTGTTAGATTGAATTCCCTTACAGAAGGAGTTAACAACTCTATGAGCATATATCCCCCCACCCCACCAAAAAAAACCATACATACACATACATACTTTAGCTGAGTAAATTTAAGAAGATACATTAATTCATAAGAATAAAGAAGAGAGAGAGAGAGAGAGAGAGAAAGAGAGAAGAAAATACAATGAATAAGGTTGAACTCATTTTAAACTATATAGTTGTTCTCATTCCTTTCTCCTCCCTCCCATCCCCTCCCCCTTTCTTTCCCCTCTCCCTTTGTTTTTTAAAATTAATTTTAATTTTATATAATATTTGTTTTCCGGATCCTCGTCCATCTTATGTCAAATACTTTTGCTAGATTCCTGATCCTGTGATTAATTATCTCAGTTTTATACATTTAATTAATTGCAGTGCTGTTGTTATTATTATATTATACTTACTTCCATCCAGTATTTCTGCAGAACAGGGCAGGACTGAAAGATATGGGTGTGGTTGGCTTCTCCACCTCCGTAGAGAACTTGCTGCTTGGTTGAAAGGTGTTATAAATTTTCCAGCGCTACTCTCTGCAAATTATTGAGCTAGTGGTTTTCCATGTATTGTTCCTTATGTCCATCCATCTGTTTGTATGCTGTGCCATAGTCCACCACATGCCCTACCTCCATTAACATTATTTATTTGGTATTGTTTTGTTGTTTTTGTATCGAATATTGAATAATGTTTCATTAAAAGTTGTTTCAAACAGTCAGCAGTGTCTGAAAATAACCGATCAGATCTAAGTGTCCTGGCGTAATTGATCACATGACCCACTGTGTCTTAGCATGTTCTGCCAGCAGAAGTCTGATGATACTGGTGTCTGGGCAGAGCCCTCTGCCTGGCACACACACTGTGGGTCATATATAAGGAGGCAGTTCACTAACAGGTGGCACTGTAGCCATGTTGCTAAAATCAACCAGCTAAAAATTCATGGATGAAAAGCAGCAGCTCTGTAATAACAGACATGTAGAATCATTGTTAGTTTGTGTGTGCACATGTCGTTCAGTGTGTCATGTGTTTGTAGAAAGTTTCATCATTTCATATTCCTCACAGCATGCATCACTTTTAATAACAGCTAATCAAAGTGATTAATGTTTGTCCAGTGAACTGAACAGCTGCAGCATCGTCCTCACTCATCTTCCTCTTCCTCTCTGATCCTCTCTGATCCTCTCTTCCTCTGCCCTCTCTCTCTCTTTCAGCCAGTCATTCCAATGTTTACTCAGAATGTGCGGGAAGGCTTCAGGTCTCTGGGAACACTCAGTAAGTGAAATCACAAAGACGACACACACTGCCAGGTTCACACAAGACTCAATCTCACACACACACACACACACACACACACACACACACACACACACACACACACAGGAGTTGTGTCGTTCCACATGCACGTTGTATGTTGGCGTTGTTGTGTCTGTCCTGTGTGGAGAGTGGAGTGACACACAGTGTATGTGTGAGTCAAAGTGTGTGTTGATAGTAATGAAGGAACATGTGTGTGTCAGAGGACTGAGATGTATCAGACTGTGATACACACACAGTGCTTAGAGTCCCCACATGGAGGATGTCCAGACTCATCCTGAACACAGGGTGGATCAAAGTGAACTGACCTGACTCAGGCGGATGTGAATCTGATTGGCTGAGTGTTATGTCACTCCTCTCTTTGTTTCTCCATGTAACTCTCTCTCTCTCTCTCTCTCTCTCTCTCTCTCTCTCTCTCTCTCTCAGGGTTTTTTCGTTGGCTGTACGAGAGGTTTCGTCTCCCTGCGGCTCCAGTTTATGGAGGATTTCCTGTGAAGTTCAGGACCTTCCTCGGTGACCCCATCCCCTACGACCCCAACATAGATGCTGCAGAGCTGGCAGAGAGAGTGAGTCCACTGAAGCTGATGTCCTGCTGACAGCTTTTCTTCTCCTCTCCCCTCTTCTCCTCTCTTCTCCCCCTCTCTTCTCCTCTCTTCTCCTCTCCTCTCTTCTCTTCTCTTCCCCCCTTCTCTTCTCTTCTCTTCTCTTCTCTTCTCTTCTCCTCTTCTCTTCTCTTCTCCTCCCTTCTCTTCTCTTCCCCCCTTCTCTTCTCTTCTCCTCTCTTCTCCTCTCTTCTCCTCTCTTCTCTTCTCCTCTCTTCTCTTCTCTTCTCTTCCCCCCCTTCTCTTCTCTTCTCTTCTCTTCCCCCCCTTCTCTTCTCTTCTCTTCCCCCCCTTCTCTTCTCTTCCCCCCTTCTCTTCTCTTCTCCTCTCTTCTCCTCTCCTCTCTTCTCTTCCCTTCTCTTCCCCCTTCTCTTCTCTTCTCCTCTCTTCTCCTCTCTTCTCTTCTCTTCTCTTCTCTTCCCCCTTCTCTTCTCTTCTCTTCTCTTCTCTTCTCTTCTCTTCTCTTCTATTACTAATTGCTATTAATAATAATGATAAAGAACATGTTAAAAAATGATAGTAAAATAAGATGGAATAGTAATAGATTAATATCACAAATACAAACACAAACACACACCACAGTCTTCTACTTCTTCCAAATGTATCAACCAACCACTGACATCAATAGTGCAAAGTGCACAGTTTCAGAGCTACTTAAAGGCTAAAGGCTAAAAGCCTTTAACTAAATCTATTATTGTATTTTTTGTTTGTTCTAACAATGACATTGTTGAATCCGTCCAGCCAAACACGTCACTAAACAATAGCTGGCATCTCATCATGTGTCTACTGGACGTGGCTGACGGAGGTTCTGTCTCTGCAGGTGCAGCAGGCGGTCCGGTCTCTGATAGACCAGCACCAGAAGATCCCGGGGAACATCCTGCGAGCTTTGTTCGAGAGGTTCTACACCAAACACAAAGAGCGTTAACACCAGCAGAACCGCCACAGACAAACTGTCCAGCGTGTGATCAGAGCGCTGCAGCGTGCACAGGTGTGGTGGAATATTTGCACGGTTTCTTCACTGCCCCCCCCCCCCCCCCCCCCCCCACACCACTGACTGACTGCAGCTGAGGCTCTTTTCACATGCGTGACGTTTATATTGCACGTTTCAGATGTGTATTTTTGTCTACACGGACTTCCTTTTTCCCAGGATGCATCTGATTAAAGCCAGACTTCCTACAGTGATATCAGACTTGACAATAATCAGACCTCAGAAGAAGATTAATAAAAAGATCATTGTTTTTATCGGTACACAGAGACACTATATCAGAGTTGTTGTGACGTTAGATGTAGGGACGACACTGGGTAAAATGCACTCGTTACAACACAGGTGTTACTGATCTCACCGGACATCAAGACCTTGAGACACGTGTGAATATCTGTAGAGAAGAGGTGTTACCACCTTCATCAGACAGTTTTCAGATTCACTTTGTGCGTCTGGTGGTGAGTTTAAATGTGAAACGGAGCTTTTGTTTTTCACTTTGACACCCGATCCTCCACCATCGTCCTGCAGGTCAGCTCTCCTCTAGTCACATGATCAGGCTCTGCTGCTCTGTCATGTGACTCTGCTGCTGCACAGAGCCTACGCTGTCAGGTTATAACCGTATCTCCCACTGAGTATTGATTACTAGTATTTTACAAGTGAAAATTTTAAATTGATGAACGTGTGCACTGCCACTGATACACGCTTTGTTAGTAGGACTGGGTGTTACAATCCCTGAAGTTACAGCACAACAATTGGGGGTGTTCTTGGAGCTACAACACATCTTCAGTTGTGTCCCTCGACGTTTTCATAGCAGCAGTCGGGCGGATCCAATACGCTGATTAACGAAGGATCCCGCTGACATGAGGAGCTAACCCGTGCCAGCCCTGATTGGCTCTATTCCCTCCAGTTGAAAATGATGGTGGGTGTGTTATGTGATCGGTGGTGTGCCTGAACACCGTTGTAACAGGAGTAACACTGACTACCATGGCAACTGTGGTTAGATTGTCAGTTAAAAACATGCAGGATTCAGACAGTTTATTGAACAGAGATGTTTGAACATTAAGGTCAACAGGAGATTCATGATGTCGGTCAGTCTATAAATTGTTTGATTGCAGTGACTTTACAGACAACTGCTTGTACTGATGATGTGTAACAGCACTTTGAGTTTGCACAGCTTCAGCGTCACACACACACACTCACACACACACTAATGACCAGGCTGCAGGGTCGGACCAGAGCTGGACCTGGTTTAGGTTTGATGTCTTTAAAGCTGGAGTTCAGTGTCTGAACCAGAGTCACAGAAACACACTGACTGAGCTCAGGTCACAGGAGAATGACAGCATGGTGTAGGTGAGATTAACTTGTTACACAGTAACACAGTGTTTCTTATATTGACCATATGGACATATTCCAACCCTTTTATTAATGGATGAAATGATGGTAACCTTTTATTTTCACGTCTCTTATTAGTTGTCTAACTTCCTGGAAACTGTCACAATAATTTCCTCTAAAAACAAAATCAGTGATGTTCCAGTTGATGTCTCTGTTAACCAGCTGTGACATGGAGGTGTGACAGAACGTCCTCAGGCACGTTTGGTGTCCAGATACTTTTTGGGACAATTTTCAACTTTTTTCCAAAATATTTTATAAAGTTTTATTACCTATTATACTTATGTACATAGACACAGAGGCTAAACAAGATAATAGTAAGACTCGTAAATGAAATTCAGACATGGCCTGGGTCAGACTGTCACAGAGGTGTTGATTCACCTCTTTGGTCTTTATGAAGCTGTACTTTATGTTGTATGAAATGATAGTATATTGAGAGGTGTTCCTATTATTTTATCCATTGTTGTACAAATTATCTGCTGATATTTCTAATATAATTGACTACAAATGACACATGCTAGAAAACTTTAACTGGGGGGCATTTTTTCCCCTGTATTCTGACAGCACAGGGAGGGAGAGAGGGGATTACATGCAGGTCAGACCTGAACCCTCTTTATGGAACATAGATGGGAAGGTTTTGAATTCTGCTCAAATAATTTATCAAAAACTTTTTTTTTTTCTGTCAGTGAACCGTCCACTGTTACCTGAGTGATGCTCACTGAAATGTGCATGTGTATACACATATCTGTGTAAACTGATTAAGAATTTGCATTTTAACTAATTGAATAATTGACAGAAAAAAAAACTATCGATTAATCAATAATGAAAGTAATGGTTAGTTGTAGTAGCCCTGACAATTGGACTTTGTGGTGGTGAACCTGTGAAGGTGTCAAACTGAGCCGACAGGAGGTCAAGGCGCAGCAGGATGATGTTTAGTAAAGAGGGAGACTTATACAGACAGAAAAACAAAGGTATGACGAGATGTCACTTTAAATTGTGTTGAAAACAAAACAAATGGATGACAGTTTGAATGATGAGTCCAGCTGTTAAGCAGAAGCCGGATGGCATCGGCACTTTGAGCTCCTTCACAACACAAGTAAACTGATCAAACCTTCGTTAGAAGTGCATTACATTTATTATCCATCACTGAGTATTTTTTCAAATTGAACTACAGATACATATGTAAAAAAACAGATGTGTGTGCACGTGTGTGCTTGTGTGCGTGTGAGTGTGAGTGTGCGTGCTTCACTCAGCTAGAAAATGAAACTTCTTGCCCGACAACTACCTCGGTGTTCAGCCCAAGTCTGGCCCATATACTTCCACATCTGGACAGATTCCAGCTGTTATCCTTTGGTACTGACTGACAGCTGGAAGTTTATTTGTGTTTTGGCGCCAGAATTGTTCCAGATGTGGAAGTAGCATCTTACAGCCATGCTGTATATGGGCCAGATTCGGGCCGTGGAACCGGGTGTATACTGGGCCAGAAGAAAACAAGCATGTGGCCCGAGTATGGGCCGGATTTACTTTGCTACCTGCGCAGTGTCCCCCTCACAAAGCTCACGTATCTTTTCACTGTAATATTGATCATATCAGTCCAAATACTGACTCCTCACTTCATCAGTGCAGACTGTGTGTTTATATGAATGAAGAAGTAATATGATCCTCAGTTCTTCATCATCACAGCTGGAAACTAAACAGGTGTCATGTAACTTTTTCTACTTTGGAGATAAAGTGTAATAATCAGTGTAAATATATATACGTGCATGTGAGTAAATATTGTGATGAACAGATGGTTTTGCACATGTAGTCCTCAGAGTATCAGAACATCACTGCCAACTCAACTTTAAAGAAGAAGCCTTTGTGTGTCTGACTGAACTTTAACTGGATGCTTTACTTCTGTCGACTCGTTGCCTTTTTCCATATTTATGTTGTTTCTGTTGAGATGATCTAATATGTATTTTTAAATTATGGCAATATAATATAAATGTTGCACTTTTAAATATTGAGATCCAGTTCAAACTGTTAATAAATCTATTTTAATAAGATGTGTAATGTGAATTCCTGTCTGTGTGTGTGTGTGTGTTTTTTTTTTTTCCTGGCTATGCCTGGAAAGCTGGAAAACTGTCTATCAGACTCGTGGGTTCCGGCTTCGAGGCAAATGTTTACAGAGCTGCTACAGACGCCAGATTCACCGGCGTCCCGCTCTTTTCTCCAGGGTCCATGCGACCGTGGAGATTTTCCACTTCATGCAGAAGGAGGCAGCTGTGAGTCTAAAAGCTCGAGCGAAGAGCTCCACTGCCTTTTACTCATTCCAAAAAAAAAAAAAAAAGATGGTGGCCTGTGTCCCAGTTTAATAATAATCACCTCACACACAGGTACACACATTAACACTTCAGGCTGCATCTTTATGTCTCTTTACATGTTTACGCTTCACACAAAAATGTTCGATGTTTTGCTGAGTTTTTATTACACTATACTTTTTGAATCTCACCCCTGATAAATACTATATATTACAAAAAACTAAAACACTGAAACTAATAAAAACTAAAACTGAGTATTTTCAAAAAACAAAAAACTGATTAAAACTAAAGCGAAATTGAAAACAAAACGTCAAGACAATATAAAGATAAACACTAAAGAAGAATCCAAAAATATTATAACCCTGAGTAGGAATATTAATAACAAAAACAATGCTAATATAATAATAAAGATGAGGAGGAGGAGAACTATACCCCAATGTCACTGAATTCCAGAACAAATGAAGAAGAGTCCAGGAAAATGACCACAGTGTACTTTATTAAATGAATTTTGGTAGTTTGCGTTGCATTAGATTCAAATAAAAATTTACAAAAATCCCATATATACAAAAATGTCATTTTGATCATGTTCATCACTCTTGATTTATTTTTACAATAAAATGTATTTTTCCCCATTGTACTTTCATCACAATGCAACTTACTGAAAAGACCAATTTTTTTTTTTTTGTCTTAAACATTTGTATCTTTTTTTTAATACACCACATACACCACATTTAATCTTTTTTTTTTTTTTCTCTGTAGCATATCGTCATAGTTACAGCCATCGCGTGGCGTCGGACCTCTAAAGACACCCGTCACAGTCAGAACTCAAAGAGAGGAATGTTCTTTTTTAACATGTACACTTTGCATACATTTATTTACAGATACGCTTTTTATGTTGATCGCTTCACTACCTGTGGTACTCCATGTTCAACCAACTCTCTACACAGACATCTGTACAGGATGATTATACAAGTGTGACTGGACTCTTATCATTATTCGCCTGCTGGTTACTGTGCTTCTACTAAGGCTGAGTGATCTGGACCAGATGTGGCTGCAGCTGCACAGGTCTGGTCCTGACCCTCCACGCTCCTGTTCTGTTGTGTTTGCATGGTTGTTCCAGACCCTCTGCAGCAGAGCTTTGGTCCATGACAGCTGGTGAACAGAGAGACGCTCACAAGCAGACGCATGGCCTGTTCACATCTCAGAGCTACAGAGGACATAGAGACACAGCCACATGGCTGCTGTCTGCTGGATATGTGAGCAGGACTGTTTGTGTCATTGCCAGCTCCCACACGTGGTTCTGTGGAGGGTTGTGTCATTGCATTGTTCAGAGCCTTTCAAAATGTGGCTACAAAAGTTAAACTATGGTAAAAAAAAAAAAAAGAAAGTCATACTGGTTGTCAGTAAAGATGGTCCCGGCCTCCTTTAGAGTGGGAACCCAAGCATCAGCCACCAGGGCTGAGCCAACACTAAAGTGCCATAACCTGCAGTTCCTCTCCTGACCACTAGAGTCTGGCTCTGAACGATTGTGCTGGATGTGTTGCGCATCGCCCATGCACATGCATGCACGAAGGTGGGAACAGATGTTTTCCCACTCTTCTATCTGGCATCAGTACTTACATGTTTTTTTTTTTAAATGTTTTAAACATTAACACTCTTTCATTGTTTTTTTTTTTTGGCCTATCACTGTGATAAGCCAGTGATAGGAACTTGTATGTTGTTGCCACTGGCCCACATCATATACTCAGCTATCTCAGTCTGACTGTGCGCTAACACATTACATCCATGGCAAAAACTGAAGTATCGACATAGATATCTGATTAGCAACAGGAAGAATTAAAAGGAAAGAGTCAGAGACAAGTGATCTCTCCACCGTCCAATGAGTTTCCCCTGATTTCACTTCGGTCCTGAATGTTTGTTATCAATAAAATAAAAAGTGTCTGAGAACGTGTTAATTAGCCTCGGTATTGTTAAGGGTCAAATGTGGGCTGCCAACATTTTTGAGATTTTGGGCCATGAGTTGGAAAAGGTCGGGGAGTGCTGCAGTAAGGCCTTTAACATGGACCTGTGTGGAACTCTTTACTCAATATTATATTATAAATGTTTAATTATATCCTGCTGTTGTGCAGTTTTGCTAATGTAACTCCCTACAGTAACAAAAACAATCAGCTGAGACGTCTGCAGGCTCATTTATAACGTGATGAAGACGTTCAGCGGAGACACACTGAGGCACTGAAGGAGAAACTGAAACGTTTCTCCGACAGCAGCTGATGAGCGAAGGGGAAACAACGATGTCTTTTTTTTCCCAACATTGTGTTCCTCTACATAGCTTGTTTCTTTATAGTATCGTCACACGTGATGTGAAAGAGAATCAGCTGTTTGCTACAGCGAAGACTCAGGTTCTGGTTCTGGGCGATGAAAGATGGAGGACTGAGGTCTATACAACCTCTGTGACAAGGACTCGGTCCTAGTATAAGCACAGTAACTGCTGTTGACACGTTATGCTATTGAATAGTGTAAGAAGAATACACACACACACACACACACACACACACACACACACACACACACACTGGGCTAACCAGAAAACCAAGCTGTGCTATCAGTACAGCCTCAAACAAAGTCCTGGTGATGAGGTGGAAATAAAGACAAAAATAGAAATCTGTTCTCTTTAAGGCAAACTAAACATAGAAAGCAGCTTATAAGAGTTATGAGCAGAGTGAGGGAGGGAGTCTGTTGATGTGTGCCCTGGTTATGAAACACTTCCTTCAGTGAGCAGGATACCCACCACCACTCGCACACCGGAGAACGAGAGCACCTGTGGGACGTTAACGGAGGGTTCCCCTTCCTGTGACCACACCCTCCTGCCGCCACACCTCTTTAAAGTAAACCGTAGGGTCAGATTCATTAAAACTGTGCAGCGCTGTGAAGTGCAGCGCTGTGCATGTCTGTGCAAACTGTATGATGAATTAAAATCCAGTTTCATTTTTAAAAAATATTGCCAAAATGAGTATAAATGAATAATTTAAGCCCATTTAATAAGGTGGAAATCATCTGGAAAACCAGAACATAAATCCCATTCTAATAAACGTTGCAGTTGCAGTTTCAGTTTGGCACATTGTCTGCAAAGCTGAAAACGAGTCAGTTACTCATCAGTTTCACTATGATCGTCTCAGTGTTCTGCAGCTTAATGTTGTGATTTCTGTTGCGTTGGGTCTAAAGCGTCGCCTCTCCTACAGCAGGGAATCTATTGCTGATGAAGGGTGGAGGGTATTCTGTCCATGAAACAAACTGAGGTAGCTTTATGTTCAGTAGATATCAGTATACATCATATATTTCAGTGTGTGTGTTCACGAGATGGTGATGAGTTAACGAAGGCTACACCGGATTAACAGGGAGACACTGCAAATAAACGTATTACAGAAATGCTTTGATGTCCCTTTGAAATAACAGAAGGCTGCATTTACACAGAGAGGACACGTCTGCTCTTCACGCTGTCTCGTCGCCGCTGAGTTTTATCCGACAGACGGGTTCGAGTGACGCCTCGTCCGATCGTTTAAAACACTGCTTTCATGAACTTTCTGCCGGATGTGGAGGCATGAGAAGATAAACCCAGCAAGGACCTCTGCTGGTGAATTAGGCCAACGACAGGAGGAAGGCGTCTGTCCGGGTGCGACGCCTCAGACCCCCTGACGCTTTCAGCCGCATCATGTCAAAATAATGCAGAATAAGAATGAATAGATTTTTGGGAGATGACTTCCTGATTCCCTCCTCATGTCCAAACGTAGAGCCGACCGTGAGCTCGTGCTGTGCTGTTTAAATGCAGCCTTGTACAGTGTGTGCCGTCCTTGAAGTCTAACAGTATTGTGCCATCTTGAAACCTGTGCTTTTTTTCTATTGGACAGTTCAACAAAACAAAACAAATAAAAACAACCTGCCTGGTGTCTACATGACCCACACCGCAGGTCCACCACCAACAACCAACTCCAGTCAGATGGAAAAGCTCACCTTTCAGTAAACCTCAAGCTCAAAATCAAGTAAAAGGCAAAATAATAATTTAAAGGATCTGTGGTTAAAGCAGCTGAAAATGTTCTCTACACACACACACACACACACACACACACACACACACTGATGAGAACACACACTCACACACACACTGTTGTGTGGTGGCAACAAGGCAAATAAATAAACCTAAAAACTACGTTTTAAAGTCATGTGACATACAAACGGTTTCATGAGCCACAAGCTAAGCTGAAAAAATAAGACACTTGAACTCATGGTAAAAGCAGCCGAGCATTGTAAACAAATAAAAACCTCGACACACTTAAAAGGACCACACCACAAGTTTTAGCTCCAACTACACATCATATCTACATGATAGTTTTGCAACACAGGCTGCACCTGGTTATATATTTGGATGTATTTTACCTACAGCCACCATTGTTTTCCTTTCATTTTATATGTAAGTACTACTGTAAGTAATGCAGTTAAAGCTCCATATAGTATAAAGGTAGATGTCCATGTGTTGTTTGATTATAGATCAGGTCTAGCTTCTATATTAATACTGTGGTAATACTAAGTATCAAAGCCTCAGTCCACAGAGAAATGCACACAGCCTGTATTCAGAAACTGAGCCTTAAAACCAGCCGTCAGGACTTCTGGAACTTTGTGATGTCACAACAAAGCTGTAACTGCTCTCAGCCCAAGCCCCACCCACCTGGACCCACCATCCACCCTTGCAGGATTTGGTTTCTCTGAGTGTTTACCTGAAATCTGCTATATTTTTATTCAATCACTCAGAAAACAGTCAGCCAATCGGTAGAGAGGCTCAAAGCCTCCTCTCTTCTGATTGGCTCACCAACCTGTTGTTACTAGAGCTCCAGAGAGAAGCCTGAGAGAGGAGATGTAAAACATCATTGAGATTGTTTTTTGGTTCTTAAAACCACAAGTGTATCTTCTTTTGGATCAACACAGGATCTGAAATCATTACCATAACAATAATCAATACAGATGATGTTCTCTTGAGTTTCAGTTGCAGGAAAACAGTAGAAAAAGTACATCCAACTTTCTGAAACACTGTCACCTGGTTTGCTGTGATGTAAAGTCACTATGACAGTAAATTGGCTAAAACAGCTGTATGGTCCTTTAAAGTTTGTCTCTGTTATGTCCAAATCATTCAAGATACTCCAGTGTTACATTTTTGTCTTGCAACCACCAACAAAAAAACAACTATTATAAAAACTATGCGTCGTTAAAATTTCTGTTTAATGAGAGATCCACAGCTAACAGCTGGAAGATGCCAGTTTCTTTGAGGGCACTGGATCATGGGAACTCATCCTGCTGGTTCTCTCTGTGGTATTGTGGGCTACAGGAGAACTATTTTAAATTGCCTGTTTAGTGCTTTATATGCATCACCAAAATGATAAGATGATGGATTGACTGAAGTCTTGGACATCAGCAAACAGAACTGATACTGATGAGACCATGAGGTCAGAAGAGCTCAGTGCGCCCGGGGCTGGTTTGTTGAAGCAGGATGAAGGTCTACAGTCTCATGCCATGATTATCCCATTGACTTGTTTTGTGCTTTTCTTTCCTCTTCCTCATTCTCAGGAAAAAAAAAAAAAAACAGACATTGCACTTGTGACGTAACAAAACGCAAACAACAACGTGGGACTTTCTTTTGTGCAGACGTTTAACATTTTAAAACACACGCTGTCACCATCTGAGGGGCAA
This sequence comes from Seriola aureovittata, assembly GCF_021018895.1. Taxonomy (NCBI): domain Eukaryota; kingdom Metazoa; phylum Chordata; class Actinopteri; order Carangiformes; family Carangidae; genus Seriola; species Seriola aureovittata. Next base: position 2,055,799 of record NC_079375.1, read on the forward strand.
TGCCTCAACAATAGAAATCATACACGGTGGATTTGACTGACAGCTCATCTGTGTGATGATGTCATTGCCTCTGGCTTCCCAGCATTCCCTGAAGTCAAGCTGTCTGGGTTGGGGATGTGGTGTAGATGCAGTCTCTTTTCATACTACTCAGTATGTTGAAGGGCACCATGACAATATGCCTGATGTCAGTGGGGCCTGGGGGTCTCTTCTACCTGTCCAACACTTTTATCAGAGCGAGGTACCGCAACACTGTGGATATTCACGGGCCCTAGAAGACAGAAGACTTTGCTGACCCCTGACCCCTGTTTTAATGTCACCAATCATTCAGAAATGTCCCTGGACTAACGTCCTGAAACATGACAAGGTTTCTGGAAAACTCATGTCCAGACTCTCATGACATTTGCTGTTGATTGGAATCCTGTCTCCACAGGATGAAGGTTAGCAGAGAGGCCCTGATCTGTCATCCTTACATTTTCAGCACCGCTACTGATCTTGACCTCAAACACTGCATGACGCGACCTTGTCACAAGGTGTCGCTAGCAGGGCTTTAAACCTTTAGTCTTGATCCAGGATGTCCATACCACGCTGCTGAATGGTTGATCTGATGGAACCTGGACATTTCAGTCGAGTGACCATAAACTTTGTGAACATTATGGGACAAATGTTGAGAATACAAATCCAGCAGACCTTCTTAGACACATCTAATGGCTAAGGACACACTTTACAATTGTTGAGCTGATAAAAATAAGATTTGACACCTGATCAGGAGTTTGACCAAGCTTGTTCCAGTCTGGGTCAGATGGTGTTGACAGCGGGAGTTTAAGTCATACAGTGGTGATCCAGCTGCTGCCTGTCATTCTCATTAAGACCATTTTAAATGTCTATACAGTATAAAGGCAGATGTCCATGTGTTGTGTGATTATAGATCAGGTCTAGCTTCTATATTAATACTGTGAAAGTATCAAAGCGCTCAGTCCACAGAGAAATGCACACAGCCTGTATTCAGAAACTGAGCCTTAAAACCAGCCGTCAGGACTTCTGGAACTTTGTGATGTCACAACAAAGCTGTAACTGCTCTCAGCCACGCCCCAAGCCCCACCCACCTGGACCCACCATCCACCCTTGCAGGATTTGGTTTCTCTGAGTGTTTACCTGAAATCTGCTATATTTTTATTCAATCACTCAGAAAACAGTCAGCCAATCGGTAGAGAGGCTCAAAGCCTCCTCTCTTCTGATTGGCTCACCAACCTGTTGTTACTAGAGCTCCAGAGAGAAGCCTGAGAGAGGAGATGTAAAACATCATTGAGATGGTTTTTGGTTCTTAAAAAAAACCCCAAATATTTCTTCTTATGGATCAGCACTTCAAATACAACACAGGAAATGAGAAAGTATGGAACTTTAAACATATTTGATAATTACGCTTGGAACAAGACATTGACATCATGTCAAGAAACAATAAAAAGAAAACTGTTTAGTGTTTTAATCTAATTTTTTCCCTCTGTCACATGACTTAGTGAGACAAACTCTTTTTGATTAATGTCTGAGTCTGTGTTGATGCACTCAAGGATTAGAGTCCTCACATGTTTTTTTGCTACCTTTTGCAAGTGACAAAAAACATGACTAACACGACAGAGAGGAGTGTGTCCTGTCATTTATGTGTCCTTTGGCCACCAGATGTGCCCAAATGTCCAGATGTCATCAGTCACCCAACCTAGACCACGATCTGTTGGTATGACAGACCTGAATCAAGCTTACACAGTTCACCACAAACGACTCTGTTAGCATTTCTCATTCAACACTAGCAGCACCATGCTAACCTGTGCTCTGTGGCTTGGTGCATCATGGTTAAAAGGTGACGTCAAAGTGATGAGCCTTCACTGACTGATGATGGCACAGAGTTCAGGTGTCAGGTCAGGTGTCTAACCACATACTCCTGAGCTGCTACACACACACACACACACACACACACACACACACACACACACACGCTATTGCCAACACATTCACACTTATCCACAAAAACAGAGTTACAGTAACTTCAGTTCCCTCTACATCATCTCTAAAGTAAAAAAATGCTGCATGTTGTATCAGAGTACTGTACATCCTGGTGGTTGAGTGGTTTGGCTGAGATGGCTGAGACGGCTGCTTGTCTGTGTTCTCTCTTCTTCTCCAGCCTCGACTCGTTTCCACTTCCTGCGTCATCCCCTCTCTTCGTCTTCTTGTCTCTTTGCTCGGTTCTTCTCGCCTCCACGTTCTCCTCCACAGACAAGCGGAGGCCAGCATCACTGCTCAGCCGGGTTCATGTTGCTCGACTGCAAATAGTTGAGTTGAGCTGCCAGGAAGATTTTTTTCTTGGCGTTGTGTGAGTTTGACTTCTTTCCTTATCGGGGAAAAACCAAGAGCTTACGTATGTCAGACTGTTACCCCTTTGTTCTCGCTCCCTGTCCTTCCCTCCAGCCAGGGTTGGTTGATTTCATCCAAACGAAACACAATGACTGAGTGTAGATGCTACTTTAGCCACTGTCTTCACGTAGTTCATTGTCAGTCTGACCAGTGGAGACCACAATTATCCAGGGGGAATGATGCCAGAGAAGGTGATTTCTGACCACACCCAGCCATCTCTAAGGTTTTCCACATCCTCAGAAGTTCGAGGACATTTCTGAGAAACCTTTTTTGGCACTAAGAGAACAGGAGTGACAAGCATTATCATGTGCGTGTTAATGGAAGTACCCACCCAGTTGTGGCTGCTATGGGATATCACACAATCAGAGCTTCCAAACAGTGGGACGTCAACACGGTAAGACGGACATGACAGTTTTCTACTTGTGATGAATGAGGGATCATTTCCTCTCCACATCTCATTAGAGGGTTTTCTGTGTATTTCAGGAGTCATTCATGTTAAAGAGGATTATGTGATGAGTTAAAACTCATCTGGGTGGATGTGAATTTGATTTTATCCCAACCAAACAGTGCATCAGCCTCTTGTAGGGTTAGGGTTTGAGTGTCGAAGCACTCTGTGGATTTGCATTTAGTTCGTACCACACAGGATTTCCCTGATGAGTGGAAGTGAAAATAACAGCAACAACCCTACAAAGAACCCAGATACATCCAGCGACATCAGCTGACTTTGTGCTGAATCGCTCCTCTAATCATCACCGACGGAGCCCAACGCTGATGCCAAAGGATGGAAAAAAAAGGGGAGTGAGAGATGAAGAGTGACGTTGCTAGTAGTAACAAATTCTTATTGCCACAGTTTCTGTTGCTGTTTGTATGACGTATGAGCCCTGTACAGGTTCTGACAGCAGGGTGGAATTATAAAGTGGTCTCATATTCCAACCTTTCCTGCACCAGAGCGTCATCTTTGTACTGCAGCCGTGGAGGAGTCAGGGAGCAGTCTATGGCCAGGATTGCCTTGCGAATACTGCGGTCCAGGACGTGACGCTCCCAGGCCGGGTAGCGGTTCCTGCAAAGGTCTATCTTGATGACGGTTTCCTCGAGGCGCGGAGCGCGAGATGAAGGAGTGGACGGCACCGTGGGTCGTACCTGAAACACTGGCATGCAGCCGTCCCGCTCAGAATACTTCCCCATGTCACGCTCCAGAGTTGTGGTGGCGCCTCTGTTAGAGCGCAGTGAGTTGGTGGCACCTTCCGACGGTAGTGTGGAGAACTGAGCAGTGGGGTCCAGGTCAAGGCCCTGGCCGCTCAGCGAACGTCCAAAGCGTGGCCCGTTGGGATGGAAAAAGGCATAGTACATGAGCATGAAAACCACCCCAGTGAGGAAACTGCTGAAGATGACGCAGAGTGCCGGCACTGCGAAGGCGTCTGTGGTGTGAGGCGACCGGTACAGATACCACAACGCACTGAGAGCAGCGTTCTCCACCAAGATTACCAGGTAGTAGATGAACAATCGACACCTGTAAAGACACGTGATAAAAAGAATGAAACTCAGTCAGTAAGCTGGACAGATGTGTGGTTGGAAGTGCTTGTGTTGGATTGTTGCACTGGTCAGTTGCCTCATCCCTCCAACACAGATACCTTAACATCTGATAGTCACATCTATATTAGTAGAGGATGATTCCTAATGTTTTTGGTGATCCTCTCTAACTCTCTGGGTCTTAGTTAGGGTCAGCTGGTTTCAGTCCAGTATCAGCTGGTTTCAGTCCAGTATCAGCTGGTTTCAGTCCAGTATCAGTATCAGCTGCTTTCAGTCTAGTATCAGCTGGTTTCAGTCTAGTATCAGCTGCTTTCAGTCTAGTATCAGCTGGTTTCAGTCTAGTATCAGCTGCTTTCAGTCTAGTATCAGCTGCTTTCAGTCTAGTGTCAGCTGGTTTCAGTCTAGTGTCAGCTGGTTTCAGTCCAGTATAAGCTGCTTTCAGTCTAGTATCAGCTGGTTTCAGTCTAGTATCAGCTGCTTTCAGTCTAGTATCAGCTGGTTTCAGTCTAGTGTCAGCTGGTTTCAGTCTAGTGTCAGCTGGTTTCAGTCCAGTATCAGCTGGTTTCAGTCTAGTATCAGCTGGTTTCACTCTAGTGTCAGCTGGTTTCAGTCTAGTATCAGCTGCTTTCAGTCTAGTATCAGCTGCTTTCAGTCTAGTATCAGCTGGTTTCAGTCTAGTGTCAGCTGGTTTCAGTCTAGTGTCAGCTTCTAGTCAAGCGCCCCAGTGCAAGAGCATGTGGTCTGTCTATGGCAGGGCTAAAATACAGAGGAAATTATTTGAATTAGTTATTGTAGCTTTACTGTGAATAACTGAAATATAAAAGCGAAGCTCTAACAGGTTACTTCCATACGAGTGAAACATAAAAATGATACAGAATTAATTTGCAAAGGACATATCTATATATAAACATAAAGTATTAAGAAAATACCGAATTGCAAAGTTCTATAATACAATGAAAGATTTTTGCCACTGTAACATTTTTACTTCAGGTGTACATCAAACACTCACCTTGTCCTTCCCTCCTTGACATTAAACCAGGAAAAGATGTAGATGATGCCCACCACCATGTCAAACACAATCTCCTCCCACTTGCTGATGCAGAAGTCAGTCTCACAGTGGACGATCCAGAAGGTCATGATGCACCAGTGCAGCACGATGAAGATGCCAAAGTAGAGCTGGAACACAGAGGCGAACAGGGCAAAGGTGATGACCCGCGCTGCGATGGTGAAGAAGTGCCAGCAGAACTGGATGATGACGGCCAGGTAGCTGATCGGCTTCTTGTCGTCCCGGGACTCTCGCAGGGCCTTCTGGTAGGAGGCCAGGGCCCAGGCCAGAGAGACCAGGGAGGCTGCAGCTGTCATACCTGCAGCACACGGACACACATACTGTACATTACAGGGAAACTCTGGTCCGTACAAAGACTGGTACAGGATGTGTCTACTTTAGCTTAGCACAAACACTGGAAGCAGGGGGAAACTGTTAGCTTACAACATTGTTGAACAAACACTGATAAATAGAATATGAATTCAGTCACTTCATGGAAAAGGTTCCTATTGACCTGAGTGAGTCCTGAGTCCTGGATTGCAAAGATCTCTGCAGCACAACATGTTTTTATCTAAGCCTGATACTTTCATAGGCGATGAGGTATGTGGGACAGTTGAGACAGGTGAGACAGATGAGATGGGTGAGACAGAGCTCAACACACTCCAACTTAAGAAAACACAAACAAGTTCAGAAAATGAGCTAAATGTTTGTTTGGCTGATTATAACATCACATGATTCAGATATTATTGCAGATATCTGTTTTTAACAAGTGCGTCCCTGGGAACACTTCAGGTGCTGTCTGTGCTATTTTCAGACTTGGTTGTTTATTCGGTTGCGTTGTGAGTATTTGTGTTGTCAGATTGATGAAGATGTTTTTTAAGCTGCAGTGTGTTGAGCTCTCCGGGCCACTGTCGATAAGTGAGATGGAAGAGACAGGTGAGACAGGTGAGACAGGTGAGACAGGTGAGACTGGTGAGACGCGTCAAACACAAGGTTTTACACACATTTAGAACGACTGGAAGCTGAAAACCAACAACTGATAGAAAAGAATATAATCATTGCACATTTTGCTTCTTCTGCACTCGATGCTATAAAAAATTTGATAAATAAAAAGTATGAATCTTTAAATCTGGATAATGTTGTCTGTCCACCTGGTAGTAATAGAATAGAATAGAATAATCATAAATAAATCAATAAAAACATGAAATATGTCTCTGGATCTCTGGATAATGATGTTTGATTAGAGGCCTTTGCCTTCACACATGGGACCAGATGTATAAATTATTATAACATAGTTTTCTGAACTGAGCTGAGGGTGATACCTGAAAAATAAGGTGAGAGACAAAATCTAACAATAAAACACATTTCATTTCAGTTGTTTCATTTATAAAACATGGATCTTTTTAACTTTTAAAGAGAGAGAGGCCATCCTGTGGTCCGTCAGCTCATCACATCTGGATCACTGCAACAGTCTTTATACTTGTGTCCAGACTGTACAGAACTCTGCTGCTCGACCTTTAACACGAACCAAGAGACGTGACCACATCACTCCTGTTTCAGCCTCTTCACTCTGGCTCTCAGTACATTTTAAAATACATTTTAAGATTTTATTGATTACTTTTAAATCTCTCTGTGGACTCTCTCCCCGTTATATCTCTGATCCCATGGTTTCATACTCACTAGTACGAACCTTGAGATCCTCGGGTCTCTTGTCTGTTCAGAGGCTGAAAACTAAAGGGGACAGAGTTTTTGCAGTCGGGGCCCCGAGGCTCTGGAACGATCTGCCCGAGGAAATCAGGTCGACTGAGTCTGTAGCCTCCTTTATGTCTCTTCTTAAAACGTACTTTTGTCTGAAAGCTTTTCCTGGTTTTACTTAAATTGAACTTTCCTTTGAGCTGCTTTTATTTCTTTTAAAATGACTCTGTACTGGTTTTTTATTCACCTAATCACTTAATTTATTTATCTTCTCTTTGAAACCTGCTGATTTTTTGTTTCGTTTTATTTTTTATTTTTATATATAGTTTTATTTTGCATTTGTCAAACACTTGGTAACTAAGTGCTCTATACATTAAATAAAATAAAGATTATAATCTGCAAAATGTCAATGGCTTGTTTTCTAAAGCAAATTTTGATTAATTACTCTGATCTGCACGATTATATTGTTCTTTTTTATTTACAATAGATGCATCTGTTTGCCTCTGTTTTGTTATTATGATGATGATTATTTTTTATTGAGACTAACGTCGCTTTGGATCTATAGATGTGTAAGTGTGTGTGTGTTACCTTGCACAGCCTGCAGCTTGTGTGTCTGAATGATGATGCACAGCTGCAGCACAAGTTGTGGAGCACTCTCCAGAAAGGTGGCCAGTAGATGCAGCATGCTCACGTCTGCGAACTCGTAGACCATCCTCCAGTAGTAACGCCAGCGCTCCGTCTCAGCGCTCTGGCGGCTCCGAATGCCCAGGTAGATGGTGTGGAAATACCTGGAGGGGAAACATCATGCCTCAGCATCAGTCAGGAAGATCCTTGCGGCCTACCTATGACCGAATCACAGCCGTGCTGATATTCAGCACAACATCACTCCCTGTGTGTGATATTGCTTAAATATCTGAAGAATAACTGAAGAGCTGTGTTAATCTGTTTCACCTTTGACCTGCCTGTGACTGGGTATGGTCAGAGACATGCTCTATGGCTCCTATAACCACAACCCAAAATGATGTCACAGTGTACCGACACACCCTGGAGTACACTTCTATATCAGTGCAGTAAAGTGAGAAGTTAAACCACAAAAACAAGATTTTCAGCTTCTGTTAAGCTGCTCTTTAGCAGGCATAGCTACCTTTGACTAATATGATAACAGTCATGGCTTGTTCAGGTTTAGGAAAAGATGGTGATTTGGGTTAAAGTACTTCCTCAACATTAGACAATCTTTGTTGTCATGGTTACAATATAAACAGCTACTTTCACATGGGAATGGAACTTTGTCTCTCTTTATACTACGTCACTGCACTTTCCCCTTTGCTCCTGTCATCATTACTATGACCACTAGATGTCACCTAGCAACAAAACCTAACTATGGGTCATAATAACCAGCTGCATAGACGACCTGTGGGCTCGTTCTTTTTACAGGAGGACAGTCTCTAATTTAACATAAGCCTACCTCACCTGTTTAAAGTTAACACCTGGAACAAATAATGCGAGCAGATTTCAGTGCACACTAAATCATGAAACTTACTCTGAATCCTGCAGATGCTGCACAGCTCGAATTTGCTTCATGTTCACAAAACCCTATAATAAACTCTGAAAGCAGGTAAAGTACCTTTCAAGGGCAGGAAAATGTCAGCTTTTTTGTGGAGCTGTTGTGTCTAAACTAAAGTTTCACTGTGCGGTTTCATCAGAAGAGGCTGGATTGCAACATGGACATCGCCTGAGCAGCTCACTCGGCAGCTCCTGGCAGCTCAGCTCCAACTGTAGACTGCAGACCTGAGGCGAGAGCTCAGTTAATGAAGTGAATTCATTTCTACTTTTATTCTGTCTGTGGCCTACATTTCTATGTGTGTGTGTCTCTCTCTCTGCCAGGCTCCCTCATTCATTTCCATTGTCCCTCTCCCTCTATCTCTGAAATATCACCAACACATGGCGGCCGTTTAGCAGCATGCTAATGGGCCGTGAAATGAAGTTCCGTTGTCAATAAAGAATTTGAAAATTAAATCTGGGCCGAGGGCATTAAAGCTGCAGCCTGTTCGTGGACAGATGGACCTGACACATCTCTCACTGTGTGTGTGTGTGTGTGTGTGTGTTGGTTCAGGTCTTTCTAAGTCTACAGATAAGACTTGTTAACCTGCCATTCAGTGTCCCAGTTCTGACTGCTTCGCTCACATCCACTGAAAACAAGAGTAAGGTCATTCAGTTTCATATTCAGCCTTCAAGAGAGGTCGTCACTATCAGTACTGCCAGTATTACCATGATAATATTACTCTACAAAGACACATAAATCTGGATATTCAGATGATGAGCATTTTATCACGGATCCAAGATGATTCAGATGATTGATTCTGTTTGATAATACGTTAATGGCAATGGACCATTTGTCTATGCTGAGCAGGAATTGGTCTAGGAGCAGGTGGGTCCACTCATGAACCATCTGAACTACAATTTCATTTGTGGCCACGCACAGTATGTAACTTCCTCTCGGGCTCTCTCAATCAAAATAATAACAATTTTTTTTTTAAAAATCAATTTTGAGCTTCTGTCTTTCATGGTTTACCTCGATGGACACTTCATGTTTGGACCTTTGGACTCTTTATGTTTGGACATTTGTTTTAGTTTTATTTTGTAATCACTTCCCTTGTGTGCCTCATGTAAGTTTGCTCCCTGTCTTTGTCTAGTGTTTCCCTCCTTGTTGATTGTCTGTCCTGCCCTAATGTGTTTCAGGGTTAGGGATTTCTCTGGTTTGAGAATTAATGGAAACATTTGGGATAATGTAAGAACACAACTCAACAACATATAGAACAATCCATTCAAATCCAATTAAATGATTTCCCACCCTGTCTGGTTCATAGTAAAGTTGTAAGTCTTGGGTCAGGGCACCGGGAGGCTGAAAGGTTTAGGATTCTCACCATGAATCTCAACGTCACTGGTTCCTCTGCTGCCACAGACCTGCTTCTCATTTCCTGTCATCTCTCTACTGTCTATTGCATAGTGGTGTCAGTATGCTTTAAATGAGCTTGTAACAAAGAGTTAATTTATTACCAGCAAAGGATAAATTGCACTCAGTGTTCGAGCAAAGTGGGCACTTCATCTAGGCACATTTGCAGTTGTTTATCACTGTGCACTTAAGAAGCTGACAGTTGCACACAAGGTGTCTTTTGTTTATTAGTTATTGAGTATTTATTGAATAATTTAACATTTTATGGTTCTGAGTCTTCCAGACACTGCAACAGCTACTTTGTGTTTGATTGACAGTAGCCTGTAAAACAAAGCACTGATGTCACAAATCATGTTTGGTTAACAAGTGTGAAAATGTTCTCTCTCTGCAGTATATGGTGCAATAGGAGTGCAATAGTATAGGTGCAATGTAATGTACTCGTGGGGAGCTCATGTCTTTTCCTGTGTCATCTCCAGTGTTTTCGGGAAAACACATCCCTAGGGATCCAAACACCTTTCCAAGGTTCTGAGAAAAACAACAGGATGAGATAATATGGTGGAATTGATATTTAGGTGTTAAGTTGTGGTTTTAGATTTAGATTTAGATGTCGAAAGTGGAATACATGCTGCAGTGGGAAGGTATGATGACCAGAGGTGGAAATAAGCCTGCCAAAAAGAAGAACAGATCATCAGGCAACCAGAAGGCTGTGGCAGCAAGTAGTCCCAAAGATGGAGGAGCTGGCAGGTCTGGTTAAACCTCTCATCCTGTTTCAGGCAGCCAGAGACCAGAAGATGGAGAAAGATTATTCTCAAGAGTAGAGATGGAAAAACAAGCAGCATTAGTTTCAACAAATTCAGCACCAGATGAATGCAGTTCAAGAGGATAGGTCTATCATGCCTCAGGTCTGACCAACATGAGGCCACCACTCCAGAGAGTGATTACTGCTGATGATGACGAGAATGACTCACATGAAGGGGCCAGAGCCACAAGGAACCCTGTTTGCTCCCATTAGCCCCTAATGACGACATCAAATACTTCCTCACCACAAATTTGCTGGTGGTCCAGAGATGAGTTTGCCTCCTCCCTCTGCTTACAGGTAAAGCCTGAAGCACCTATGTCCTCATGGACATTGCTGACTCTGAAGGCTACGACAAGGTGAAGGAGGCAATCCTGGCAAAGTATGACATCACAGCTGACACTTACTGGCATTGCTTCCGATCCCCAAAGACTGACCAATGGGATACTCTATGTTCACCTGAAACATTAAACCTGAAACCTCTTAACAGATTGTGATTGTTGGATCGTCTGTTTTGGAAAGTGTGGGAGAGGGGGTTTGAGATGGTGTCAGATGATCTGACAAGCACTTAGCACGTGGTTTGAATTACTTGATACTGAGGCCTTTGGCCTGGCGATGTGTGTAATTAAGGATGAAATGGATGAATGAAATAAAGCAAAAATAAAAATTCAGGTCTTTATTCAGGTTCTCAGCACAGGGTCTAAAAGATTTGAGTGTGACTTGGGTTCCTGTCTCAGTTTTAGTCCCATGATAATGCTCGTGATGATAAAGAAACATGTCACCCAGTGCAACATGGTAACTAAATTATTTGTTTTTAACAGTTTTTTGGACAACAGACGAATAAGATGAATCAGGCTTTAATAATCCATAACGATGGATGATGTTTCAAACCAAGAGTAGGTAGAGAATGAGGGAGAGAACCAAATACTGAACCCTGAGGGACGCCTTAGGACAGAGGTGTAGAAGAGGTGCAGTTACTGATGCTTATAAACTACCTATCGATGAGATAAGACCTTAGCCTGGAGGGGGGAGTACCGATGATGCTGGATGGAGATTGAAGATGAGTAGGGACTGATGGTGCCAAAAGCAGCATTGAGGTCAAGGACAAGAATACTGAGGTGTCCAGAGATTGTTAGTGATTTTGAGGAGGACTGACTCTGTGCTGTGTGCATAATCAAGATTGAAATGGGTCCAACAGATTTTAGGAGATGAGTTGGACTTTGAATTGTGAAATGATGACACCCTCACAGGGATTTTGGAGATGGGCTGGAAATTGCTCAGGATTTCTGGATTGAGTCCAGGGCTTTTGAGAACAGCATCAGCAGCCAGTTTGAGTGGTTGTGGAACAGATCTGGAACTCAGAGACGAGTTTATGATTTCTGTGATAAGTGTAGAGATAGTCCTTAACAAGAGTTGATGGGGTAGAGTACTAGTTTTTCATACCCACCATAAGGCTGAAAAGTTCCACAGGGTGGACGAGAGAGAACTGAGACAGGGGGGATGGTGAGGCTGCTGTAGATACTGTCTATTTTTGTTTGGAAGAATAACAGGAAGAAATTGCACTTGTCGACTGTGAAGGATTGAGACGTGTGATCCTTGGGGCTGAGAAGTTTGTTTACTGCAGACAAGTGAACCTTGTGATTAGTTTAGCCAGAGTGTATGAAATGTGAGTGGTAGCTGGACCAGTTGAAGGTCATCTTTGTAGGCTTAGAGATGGACTGTTAAACCAGTTAACCCAGTTTTCTTGATGGGTCTTTCAAGCTGGAGCTTGCAGGAATTCATTTGATGATGTACAGAGGTACACCAGGGGCTGAATGTGACTCTGTTCTGGTTTAGATGGGAGTCAGCTGATCAAGACTAGGGGAGAGTGTGTCATTGTAGTAGCTGACAAGGTTGGTTGGATTGTCAGGCACTGGTTTAGGGGATATGGACATATAAACTTACGTCAGATAGATTTTTAATACCTATTAATATTCACTCCGACCACAGGTGTACTACGCACATGCACCATCCAGGTACAACAAAAACCTTCATAATCAGACTGGCCATTGGGCACACTGGGACAAATCCTGTTGGGTCACCACATCATTGGGCCAATGAAGCGTCAAAACATGCATAATATTTTTATTGGCCATGTTGTGTCAGTCTCACTACAGGCCATCTCTGTGTGCCTGACATTCGGGGTGCGCATGACTGAGCCAGGACTGGGCTCACTTCACCAACAAAGGTGTAGTGCTGCTGGAGCGCAATAGAATGACACACTGCCACTTTTTTATGACTCCACACTGGCTATAGACCTCAGAAAACAAAAAACACTAGCCATTACTCAAGACTTCACACAGCAATTATAACAAAATTTCACACAAATAGTTAATATTTTATATGACTCTGGATAAACACGGATGTAACCTGAAACTAGTCTGAGTGGCAGAAGCATACAACCAGTGGTAATTATAGTTATCCAAGTAAAGAAATACAATATTTGCAGTCAAATAATCCAAGTTAAACTCATATATATTTTCAAAGTGCTTGAAGATCCAATCATCACTAAACTGTATGTTGTGCAAGAGCCAATAAAAACAAATTGAATGGTCAAAGTTGTCATATTGACATGGAAGATATAATGACTGAAAGACAACATTTTTTCTACTGAGCTAACCTTAAGTAGCAAAGATGGAAAAGCAGAAATCATCCTTCACTCATCGTTCACTCTTCTGATGTTTCTTTATCTGTGATGCATTTACATAAAAACATTAAAGTCAGCCTGTTAAACCTGGACAGTTTGTGCTGCTGGAGATGAAAGCTTGTCATATTCTCAACATGATGAAACTGTTCATAAAGCCAGTCTAACATCTGATCAGTTACAGCTGACTAATGTGTGTAAACCTGCCACCGTAGGAACAGTGGTTACATAACCTTCTTAATGAGCCACAACTTAACCGTTCATGGTGTGCTATGGTACTTCAATAAATACAAATATACCTCACACAGATGCCCCGCTCCACCCCCACCCCCATCACCCCCCAACCCCATTCCCCGGGCTGATCTTGGGGGAGACACTGCTTTGATATGCATTAGTGTTCCAGTGTGTCTTGTGTGTGTGAGTGAGGAAGTGAAATCAAGTAGTGCAGGTCAAACATGTGCAGACTGCTGCAGCACTGGAAGCTGGCATGTTGTGTAACGGCAGAGAGTCATGGGAGAGCTTTCTAAAAACAACCTGAGTGAGGAGGAGAGGAAGAGGAGGAGGAGGAGAATAGGGGGAATGGAAGGTTGGGTATCCTGTATAGACATTAACACAGAAAGTGTATTAATTAAAACTGATACCAGTCTGTGTACAGCTGTTTACTTCATCAGTAGCATCAGGTGATGTAGACAAGGACAATGAGTTCAAGCTGTTCTATAACAGGTTTGACACCGCCTCATCTGTTCTCTCCCACTGCTTCAGCTGCAGCTTCTCCTACGGCATCTCCTCCACAACCTGACACTGCAGCTGCAACTCCCTCCACACTGGGGTCAAGTCTCCTGTCCTTTACAGCAGAGGAGGTGAGGGCGGAGCTCAAGAGGCTACATCCTAGAAAAGCAACAGGCCAGGAAGAGGAGTACAGGGATCTGACGATGGCCTTCAGTGAATGGAGCAACAAGAACTGCCTCCCTCTGAACACCTCCAAGACCAAGGAGATGGTCATGGACTAGTTTAGATCTAGCCCCAGCCTGCTGGAGCAGCAGCATGTCCGACATGAACACAAAGAGACTGGACAATCTGGTAAAAAAAAAGGCTGGGTCTGCGCTTGGCAGGAGTCTGGACTCACTCAGGACTGTTGTGGAGAGACGCATGCAATGTAAGATGGAGGCCATCTTGGACCTCAGCCAAAGAAAGTGAATCATGAACTGGACTAATTTAACTATTATTGTTCATTATTTACTATTAACTATTATTATTACTGATCCTGGACACCTGAATTTACCCTAAATAAAGTCTATCTATCTATCTATCTATCTATCTATCTATCTATCTATCTATCTATCTATCAGTTTATTAGTCCCAAAACCAAGAGAGATTTTGATTTTGAACATAGGAATTTTTACATTGATAAAATTAAAGGCCCTGTGTGCAGGATTTGAAAATGTCATAGCATCCCAGTGGGACTCTTTCAGATCATTAGCCACAGCATTTTAGTCGCTAGGAGTCAGCACTAACCACCATCATCCCTATCATCATCACCAAACCCACCGTTGTTATCTCCATGACAACATCAGCTGACTGCGAACACCAGATCCAAAACACTCAGCATCTACTGGAGGAGGTCAAAGGTCATGGAGCAAGAGAGGGATTAAGGAGGACATTCAAGAACTGACCCCAGAGAACATCTCTGCACAGAGCCGTAAGTAACCATCTCTCTCCAAATACATTTTTTTGCAGTAAAAGAGTCATCTACCTGGTTTTAATGCACATTTTCAATTTGCACATAAAAAAAGGTTGGGAGAGGAGGAAAAGTTGGTGTAAATGTCACTCGAGCTTCCGCTCCAGGAGAGATGAAAAAACATCAGGCATGTGTGGACCAATGAGGAGACAGTAACATTCTTTGAATTAATACAAGACACAACCATTTCCGTTGTCCAGTGTGCAGCTCTACGCCATCAAGCTTTCCATCACATTAATACTGTGATGAAGGTTCATTTGTGTATTACAGTAGGTTAGGCACTCTGTGGGTGGCAGGGACCAGCCAATCAGAGCCCTTGTTATTGGTTAGCCTACAGTAATAGTTTCATATTGTTTTTCGTTTAGCTGTAGTTGTGGTGGGAAGCGGGTGAAAGAGAAGGGATGCATCGGTACGTTTTACA
Source organism: Seriola aureovittata (assembly GCF_021018895.1). Taxonomy (NCBI): domain Eukaryota; kingdom Metazoa; phylum Chordata; class Actinopteri; order Carangiformes; family Carangidae; genus Seriola; species Seriola aureovittata. The sequence continues at coordinate 2,071,063 of NC_079375.1, forward strand.
TCCCTAAGTCATCTGGTGTATGTGTGCTTCCAGAAACATGTAGGTAGAATTGTGTACTATACATATTCTGTGCCTCGAGTTTTATTATTATTTTTATATTATTTATTATAATAAAGCATAAAGTTCGCTAGCTGCATGTTAACACTTAAAACAGGGATAGTAAACCAGTGATTTGCTAATTAGCAAATTACCTACTAGGTTAATGTAATTTGTATAGAGAGTCAAATATGTTACTAGTAGCAGATTTCTGAAATGAAAACTGGGGACAGTTCTAGTTTAGCGGTCAATATATGATTAAAATGTCCAATATTTTTTACCTCAAATAAAAAAGGGGGACAGTCCTGGTTTCATGTATTTTGTTGTACTGTAATAAACTATGGTGAAGGACGACTGATATAACAACAACTTTGAAGCAGCCGTGAAGTCCTATTGCCTATATCTATTCCTAGTAAGGGTGCACTGATCAAAAGAATCAAAAGCATTTTTCATAAAACATTGTAATTTTGTCATGTAAAGTTCATTGCAGACAGTCAGGCAGCTTCTTCTTCTTCACTTCTTCCAAAATAAAAACTATTTTTTCAAGTTCTAGCTGGGGGTCTTTGGTTATATTTGAATTTATGGATAACTGTTTTGATGGTTTTAGCTTTCTAAACTGCTATAGCTAGCAGCCAGCCCCCTCTGTTGGCCAAAACAAGCACAATGCTAGACGTCTGTCTGTTTTATTCACAGTTAAAAACGGGGACAGCTCCAGCCAAGGGCAGGCCACCAAAAATGGGGACTGTCCCCGGAAAACAGGGACATCTGGTCACCCTATTTGTTTAATGATTACTTAAATAAATCACACACACATGCAGAAACCTCACCTGCTGTTAATAAACCTAAGTTGGGGGAACATCCCAACATCCCTGCATTCTGGCCGATGCACCACAGTGGTTACATACTCCCCACCAGTTACAGTTACAGTCAGAGTTATCAGGCCTCTCATACAAATACATACACAGTTTTCCTTTGTTTGAGGTTTTAATTTCATCATCTCGTTGCACCCTCTTCTTCTGCAGTGGTATAATGGCACCTGAAAATGAGTGCCACTTACTGCTCTTGACGAACCAACTCCTAACATTTGCATAACAGTAGTGGAGGGAAACACTAAAATTAATTTATTCATATTTTATTTTTTATTAAAACAGAAATTTCCCTTTTTCTCAACCGCTGAACTACCGTATTCCTACACAGAAGCGCACCAACAGAGCGCATTGTATTATGCCGCTGGTCAGCTGAGTGAATCAGAAAGAACTAAACTTCACTTTGCACTGAAAATATTCTAAATGAAGCGTACATTCAAACGGATATTGGATTGTTTCGGTGGCCTTCTGTTAAAAGTGTGTAAAACAGGTTTTTCTGCTGGCCCCATGCACACAAAGCCACACATCGCTCCTGGCTGCGCGCTGATCTGAATCTACTGCCGGTAACACACTGACTATGCATGACCACCTCACACAAGCCCACGTCGAACAACCTGAGCTATCCCTTTAAATGAATTGATATTGAGTGGTTATTGAAGACCTGTAGGACTCTTTCTCAGATGTAAGTGGACAGAGCTCAGTCTTGGACAGGTCCAGGACTTGACAGTCTTACAGCCATGTTGTCACTCCTGTCCACCCTTGTGAACCCACATCAGCCACCATTTCAGTGTGAGAGGAGGGTTCAGGGTACACTCTGGTCCTAGGCCTTTTTCACATTGTTCCCTGTAATGATAACATCAGTTTGCACAGGTCTGATACAGATGAGACTGAGAAATAAGACAGCACTGTACTGACTTATTTATATTCATTTTTACCAGCCGCAACTGCTGGTACTGTTGTCACATTGTGAGTCTGTGTGTGTGTCATCATGGCAAAATGTGGTCCTGGATAAACCTACTGTAACAGAAACCAGCACAGAACTGTCTTGTTGGTCCGTGGACAGATGTTGTCACCATTATAGCGTCACAACCTGCAAAAAAATACAGTGAGGAAGCTGTGCAGGCGTGTAGTATAGACGAAAATGAAAGTGAGTTTGAAAATGGGTGAGTTCTGATATTGTATGAGACAAAGATTACCTTGATATTTTTCTCATAGTTTTCTTATAATATCCCAAGATGTAAATTTAGAATTTGGATTTTAGAAAGTAAATGTGAACTAATCATAATGTATAAACATGTTTTCATTTAAATTTGATTTTCTTTGATAATCAAGTACCGTCACTTTAAGAGAGCGCACCTGGCACATTTACTCCAGCTGTGGAGGCTAAACTAGCTGTGGAATCATATGGTTTTCTACCTGCTTGTGACGCGTGAGTTTTCAACAACAACGAAAGCAGAACGGATTATTGTGTGGAACTACGTCGGTCGGACACGTGTATGACCACCAGCTAATTATTGTTACTGCCACAGAAAGTCGGGGTTCAGGAAGGATGCTGGACATACAAAGCTTGTGAATTTCCTACCAACAGTCAGCACTGGTTTCTTTTAACCCTACAGGAGACCTTCTACTAAGTTTACAATTCATTTTCAAGATACTTGTTAAAGCTGTAGTATTTACTCCAGAACAAACTGAAAGCACAGCAGCAGTTCTCTATTTACACGTCCAGTGTTCCCTCTCTTTTAGCTCTGTGTTTGGTCTCCTCCTGCTACTGAGGGAAACAGCTGATGGTCCATGTCCACCTGTCTGTCTGCTGTTGGTGCTCAGCAGGTAGAGGACAGCACCAGTGTCAGTATAAAGAGTACTTACACCCTTTCTCATATAGATGAGTAAGTACTCTCGTGTACTGTACTGTACTGTACTGTACTGTACTGTACTGCACTGTACTGTCTATTGGAACCAACTTAATACTTCTTACAAACAGAGGACGGGGAGAATCTGCAGCCACACTAAATCTGTTGGTTTGTATGTTTAAAGTACTAATACACCAAACGCAATATGTAACAAGGATTCATTCTTTCACCAGTGAAATTCAAAATACAAAAATAAGAGCTGAACTATTACAGAGGACCTATTATGGAAATCTTTTGTGTTCATCATTTCATTCTTGGTGTCTATTAAAATAGATTTACATGCTTTAAGGCATTACTTTTCTTCTGCTGTACATTTTGTACTGTACTCTCTTCCCCCTCTGTCTGAAAGGCTCTGTTAGAGCTCAGGGCTCTTTAAGGCCCCCCCCCCCCTTCACTGGAGGTGACCAATCAGAGCCCAGTGTGCTCTAATTGGTCAGATTGCCAGCAACTACCATGGCAACGACATGTCCCGCATGTCTTGTGTAAACAAACTTCGGATGACAATATTCATTACGTGGAATATTAAAGGTATTATTTACTAAAGGAATATAAATAACGGAGGAACAGACAGACGGTCCAAAGGTAGGGAGTCTCCACCGCTTCACCTCCTGCTGGTTTACGATGCTGGTAAATCTGAATGAATTTATTGTAGTGCTCATAGTTACTGAAAAATGCCAAGCTTGCAGGTGGGCAGCACCAAAACAAGTATTGACGTCAACAGGACCAGGAAGTAATGTCTGGAGCCCAGACAAGGCGTTTTATACAAAGGAGAAAATTGGGTTTTTACCCTGACGGAGTTTCTGCCTTTGATGTAAACTTTGATCCTTGTGACTCGTGAGATCATTTACATGCATAAAAACCTATATAACACACTATAGGTAAGGAAAAACCCAGAAAAACATAATAAGTCCCCTTTAATCAAATATAATTAAAATCGCAATAACTCGCAATATCCAAATTGCAGGAGCTGTCATTTTTCTGATAAAGGTAAAATACATGACAACACGTGCGTCGTTGTGGTGCTACAGAGACGCCCCTCTGGCCAACAAATCATAATCTCCAGACATGAGGCAACACGGTAGTTTGGTGCAAGCCACAACAAAAATCACATCATCATCATTCCAACTGAAATCGTGACTCATATTGCAATATGATTTTTTTCTGCATATCGTTCAGCCCTAACAAAAATCAATGAGTAGTAATAATACTGTTTGACAGAATCAGACTGTGTAGAGAGCAGGCAGACTGTGATGACTGCTTCACATGTGAGGACAATCCACTGGTGACTGACTGCATCCAGAATAAAGCTCTTCATGTCCGTCAATAGCTCTTTAAGATGCTGCACACCAACTAAGAGTGATAATCAAGTTCAATATAATACAGTAATGTATTGATCTGCACATATTTTAATTACGTGCTTAAAACAGTAACTTGAGTGTTTAATTCTTACTCTAATTGTAAATCGTCTCTCTGGGCTTCAAGATTGTTTTACGGGTGAAACAGCAACAAAATAAAAATAGAGATGTGTTATTTATTTCTTTACAAACAGACTGTTGAACAAATAGAGCGAGTGGGATCGATAAACCTTGAGATACCATCTGCTTTACACAAAAAAACTCTCTGAAGCAACTTATACATATTATTCTGGGTTTTTAACTGTTTTCCTGTTAGTATTTTCTCCTCCTTGAAATATTATTACTTTTTTCTGGTAATGTGACTTTTTTTCTCGCAATATTACAACCTTTTCCTCAAAATATTATGACAATTTTGTTGTAAAATAACGACTTTATTTTCTTATTATGACTTTTTTCTTGAAATATTATGATTTTATTGTCAAAATTACGACTTTATTCTCGTGATATTATGACTTCATTCTTGAAACTTGAGATTTCTTTCTTCATTGTGGCCTGTAATACTCCCATCGTAACATGATTACCTTCAGTCAGAATGACCTCACAGTTGTTTTCATCCACCAACCAATCAGCTGCAGTTTGTCCAGACTCTGTAATATACATGTAGTTCTTGACTTTGTTAAGCCTCGTTATTCTTGTTGTGCTGCAGAGAAGCTACAAATCTACAATGTGCTTCACACACATCTTCAAGCCGACAGCGCAACCATCTACACTGTCACCACAGCTCCGAGGTGGACAACCTGAAAACACGACGCTTCCGGTCACAGCCTCACAGTCCTCAACTCCTCCTCTGCTCTGTCATCTTTACACCCTCACTTTCTAATATTAGGCAGAAAGACTCAGGCATGAAGTGTGAGAGAAATCCTGTTTCAGTCACGACACACTGGAGCACATGAAGTATTTCAGCAGTGCAAAACCCAGAGGAAAAATATACATGATTAGAATTATACTGTTCCACTTCTCTTCCTCCGCAGACAGTGACACACACAGTGACAGACAGTAGACCTGCTGCTCAGAGCTGCTCTGTGAACAGCAGTGAAGTCACAGTGGTTTACTGATGACTGTAGTGACGTCACCCGCAAACCGCTCACATGTCGACTTTGACGCCTGACTCAGAGACGCACATGCTTCATGATCCCGGGACCCGGGGGCGGGGCTGGGTGGGGGACACGCCTCCTCCGACCACACGAACAACCACACAGGTCGTTTACTCCGACCCTCCGATACGACCCATGTCTCCTGAAATACCGCAGGGGTTGGTTGTCATGGTTACAATAATAAACATGCAGACTGTACCGACAGCGGCTTACTGGAACTTCGTTGCCATGGTTATGATAATAATGGTCATAGCTTGGTAAGTTCTAGGAAAATGTTGTGATTTGGGTTAAAATAAGTACTTCCTACCACAACATTAGACGATCTTGTTGCCATGGTTACAATAATAACAATATGGTTGACTTTGTCGAACGGTCATGGATAATAATTCAACATAAACTTTCACATGCTCGAACATCAGTCTCTTGCGTCGTCACCAGACTTCCTCCTTTGCTCCTGTCATAATTACTACGATCACCAGATGTCGCCTAGCAACAAAACGTAACTATGGGTCATAGTAACCTGCTGCACAGAGGACCTGTGGGCTCGTTTACAGCTTCCAAAAGATGTCACATTGTTACCACTATGATATTAGCTAGTGTAACGTATTGACACAAATTTTGGTGATTAGTAATTAGTTTTACTTTTGAATTGTGAAGAGTTTCTAGACAATTATAAGAAGGTAGCACAGAATCATGTTAGTAGCAGTTGGGTTGTATGGAGAGCTAAGACAGTCGGTTAGTCGATCTACAGAAAATTCATTAGATAATAAACACACAGAACACAACCAAACTGAGTACAACTCTGTGCGGTATCACTACAATGGTAAATAGTAACTGTATTATTGGAAGTGTAGATATTTGATCTGATGTGTCATTAAAAACAACCAGGGTAGATTGACTACACTGAAAATACAGACTCCAAAGTCCAACCTCAATACAATAGAGATCACACCTGTGATTATCAGGGTTCATGAACAGGGTCATGGAAGAACCTGTGATCACCACCACTTCCTCACTTTGGTCCTGGGTTGTGTCTGATTCAACATGGCTCCACATGGCGAGGAGCTGCGTCAACAAGAAGAAACCAGATGAAGCATCTGCAGATACTGACCACGAGCGGAAAAACAGCTGCAGCACTGATCAAGAGGAACAGGAAGAGCCATTCCACCAACAACAGAAGAAGCAGTGACCGTCCTCAAAAACATTTCACTATTTACACAACCCTGCATTGAACAACAGATGGTAAGAGCTTCTGATGTCCTGTGGAAACTGGTGTTTCATTGCCTGATCAGACACTGTTGGAGGTCCACCTGTGTGGAAGGTGTCCAAGAAGAAAACCCCGGCTGCAACCAGCAGCTGTTTGCATCAACTCATCTTTGATTAAATCATTTCGTCTTTAAAAGTACCAGAAAATAGTGAGAAAGTCCAAGGTGACATCTTCAGATGTCTAGTGTTGACCAAAGAGATTCAGGTTTCAATGATAGAAAACTGAGAAAAGCAGAAAATATGTTGTTTTTAAATAATTAGTCAATTATCTACAAAATGTTGGTGAACAATTTTCTAACTGACCAGCTCTATTCCACACTAATGTAGGTTTGCAAGTTAGGTTTGTACCAAACATCAACAGACGTCTCATAAGGATAATCTGAGATGAATGTCACTAAATGCAACCTGTGTTCTTTTTAATTAACAGTAAGCGACACATACGAAAATTCACCTGATGTGTTTTCCAAACTCTTTCCACTGTCTGTCACCTCTGATGGACAACACAGGGTTAAACTGATGAACTCTGAAAACTGTAGCTGCTGATTCCTGTTCAGAGTCACAGAGCTGCCGCACCAGTGAAACACACAGTGAAAGACAGAGGCCGGTTACACACCGTCTGAGGGGGGCTCTGAGTGAGGGCCACAGCTACAGCTGAGGCCCCTGAGGTCCTGTGCTCTGGTTCTGGGGATGTGGGAGATTTACTGATCCACTGCTGTGTGCAGCTTTCAGTTTTGGTGGAAATATTTTGCCATGCAGGATGATAATCAGTGACCACCTATATATTTTTAAATGTAGGTCACTGTATATCTACAGTACATACTGTAATACAGTATACTCTGGGCCAACATGGTACAGGCGACGTTACAGTAAAAGGCAGTTGTGATCCCTGACAGTTCCACGGCAGCTGATCTGATCTGCGCTGAGATGATGGAGAGCTCGGGCACAGCTGCTGAAGAGTGAGCATCTTACAATATGAGTCACCGTCATTGTTTAAAGGTGTCCGATCACTGTGTCTCTGCAAAAAAACCTTCACATGAAAAACAAAGACATTTAGAAAATGAATGTGTGGAGAAATAATCCGATAGTATAACCAGAGGGCTGCTGGTTAGTCAGTCACATCAAAAATAATATCTGCAGTCTTTAACTAAATATCTTTCAGTTTGAATGTGGCAGCTCAGACTTTCAGGTGTGAGATGTAAATTGTTTTGACCTTTTTTTTCTCTATTTTTTAACATTTGTAGGCAAAATGATTAATCAGGAAAATAATAATTAAAATAATGAGTTGATACTTGTAGTCCTTTTCTACTCCACTACCTTTCAGAGGGAAACAGCTGCGATCACTAGTTAATTAAAAGTTTTATAGGCTATACAAAAGATCTGCTTATAAAATCTTATGCACTGTCATAGATTTAAACACCCAACAGCTACAACAGGAAGATGCTGCTACATGTTAAAGATAGTATTAACAATCCAATAATTTCTTACACAATCATTTATCATAGGGTCTTTCTTCATGACTGATTCTGTATTTTTATGTTTAGTGAAGTAAAGAAGCTGAGTATCTCTTCCAGCACTGGTCGCTGCACAGGAGCCTATGTGCACACCAGGACAGGACAGTGAGAGTCTGGCTGCAGGCTTCACTTGTGATTCTGCTGGGTGATATTTAATATATGACTGTTGTCAACCTGCCTCCATGTGTGGCTTCTCTTGAGTTAAGGTTCATTCAAATTCATCCAGTAGCTGTTAGGCCAACCGTGGAGGTTCTCTCCAGTGAGAGGAAAATACCATCAGCGTCAGTTCACAGCTGACAGACCGGGACCAGCTCCCCTGTGTTTTTAATACAAGATGGAGAGGTATCAGTCCTGCTCAGCTTGTGTGAGCTGAGGGTGCAGAGGAGAGAAGTGACCCCATGTGTTGGCCCCTAACCCTAACCCTGTAGAGGGGAGCAGCTAAAGATGGCAGCTGGTAGCCATGCTGTATGAGCTGGCATCGTTCAGAGGCCACCATGGTGCCAAGAGTGCCAACTGCTGTCAGAGCAGTCCTCTGCTCATTCATTCATTCAGTCCACACACACATAAACAAACACACACCATACTCACACACCATCCCTGTTACCCATCCCAAGGCCTCCATCCCAGCCTGCATCCTACCTCCATATCTGGCCCAGCTGGAGGATGTGGATGATGGACTGGCCGAACCAGACGCAGAAGGAGTAGTAGGCCGACCGTTTCCTGTTCCTGCTGCCCACCGCGGTGCTCGCCGTGCTGTTGGTCGTGGTGTTCTTGCTGGCGGTCGACGCCTGTCTCTGCGGCGTGGCCGGGTGGTGGTGAGCGGTAACGTCGCCGTGCGAGGCCGAGCCGCTCAGGAGCTTATTCCCGTCCATGTGGGAGCAATCGGCGGCGGATTCTGCGCCGTCCTCGGTGCCGAAGTCGTGGACGAACCATCTGAAGCTGAAGAGCTGGACCGAGAAGGAGCCCAGCACCACGAAGAAGAGCGTCAGGCCAAACCACCAGTAATCGCGGCGGAGGTAGTAGTCGACCGATAGCCACACGTCGGTGCCCACATCGGCCAGATACACGGCTACTGCGGCTACGATCCACAGGCAGTCCCACACCGTGTATTTCTGCTGCTCCCTGCCCAGGCGAAGGCACGTCGAGTTGGTGCCTCCTCCACCGCAGCACCGCGACTCCCCGTTGGCGAAGTCCCCGTCCCCGGTGCCCGCAGAGTCGGGCTGGCCGCCCGGGTGGAGTCCCTGCACAGAGCCGGAGTGCTCCGAGTTCTGCAGGGGGGTGAAGGCCACGTCACTCTTCTTCATCTTCAGGACCCCGTCCGATTTAGCCGCCATTATAAGAACCCTATAATATTACTCTATTATTTTTGCTCCCTTCCTCCCCTCCTGCTCTCCTCTACCCCTGCCTCGCTCCGTCGACACCCTTCTGCGTGTCTCTCCTCCTCCTCCTCCTCCTTTCTGGGCAGGACTAGCTCCTCTACGCTGCCGCCTGCTCATAATACAGAATAAAGACAAAAAGGAGGACTGAACATGGCCCCGCGCTCGCCCCGATGCTTCGGTCCATATCACCTCTTCGCCGGGCTTCTCCCTCGGTTGATGATCCGCTCACATCCAGCCGACAGGAGGCGGGTTTCCGCTTTGTTTCCTCCGGCCTCCCCCTCGCCGATTCTGCCCCTGCGGTTCGTCAGTCTTCGCCCTCGATCAGTCCTGATGCTGAGGCTGATGTCGGGAATGGAGATTGAGGTGGAAACCGTAGCAAAGGAGAAGGTGGCGGAAGGCTGCAGCCATCTGCTTCTTCCATGGCACAGACTAAAAACTATGACATCATCCTCTTCTCTCTCTCTCTCTCTCGCTCACTCTCTCTCTCTCTCTCTCTGCCTGTCTTACCGTCTGAGCTCCGTTACAGCACAAACCAAACACTGCTCTCCTTATAATCCTCTAAACACACCCGCACGTCAGTCTACCTGTGAGCATGCAGCCCGCCATGTGAACCAGGAAATACAGAACAAGTCCTGAGGCTCCAGACCGGAGTTCAGGACCATGGACAGATCCCGCAGCCTCTGCTGCAACTTCACCCCGGTGTTAACCAAGTGTTTAAGCTCTGCTCACAACACGGACATCATCATTTCACACTGTGCAGCTTCATCTGTCCTCTTACTCAGACTGTGGCCACGTCATTGTCTAAAACAGCATTGTGCACAAACACAGACCGAGACCCTAGTACACTGAAGTCTGTGTTTCACCGCCTTTACTGTTTTCTTCAGTTCACTTCTCATTAGAAGACTGAAAACAAACTCTCTGTTCTTAGTCTGTTGGACTAAACCTGACATGCGTTTTTTTTTTTATCTAGAAATCCAGTTAATCAGAGTGTGGAGAACCACAGAGTCACTGAAAACTCTTCCTGTTGCTCAGTAAACATCATATTTATACCAGTGGCTTCATTTGAACTCCCTGAGGCATCAATGAAGAAAACATCCAGATAATATTTGTTTTAAAGATAGTGAGTAATGCTGGATAAAAATAAAGTGTTTTTCTGCTGTCTAATACAGGACACAGAAGGCCAGTTGCACCAATCACCTTTTAGTCTTCTCCTTAAGGGCTCCTTAAAATGTTCCCTTAAGTATTTAAGCTTTTCTCCTTATCTTAATGTAAAATTTCAGAAATCACTTCAAGTCAGTTAAACCGTTGCACAGAAGACCTTAGCAACACCAGGAGGATGAGATAGCGGCGCACTTCTTTAATGTTACCAGCTTCCCAAAAGTGATAACAGGTATCACAAGTGCAAATGGAAACAAATCAACAGTCTCCATGGAAACAGTAGAATTTTACTGCTGTAAAATCTTTCATTGCTGTAAATTACTTAAGGAAAACTTTTAAGAGATTCTGTGTAACATCCTTAAGTTTCTCCCTCAGCTAAGGAAAAATTACACCTTAAACTTAATACTTAAAACTTAAGTAGAAAACTTAAGGTGTTTTGTGCAACAGGTCCCGGGTCTTTAACAACGGAGCCAAGTTTCCAGTGACCAGATCTTCATCAAATCTTTAATGGAATGTCAGTAAAAAAAAAAAAAAAGCTTATAGCCTATGCTTTGTTCATGCAGTTCACAATTGTTTTCCCATTGTCCAAATACATAGGAAACTCCAACAGAGCCTACATACAGCAAAAGCTGGGGATGAATCAATGCAGACAGCAACTAGGAAGTGAAAATAATAGAAGCACATTCCAGTAATGGGAGTATATTCTGACCTGCTGCAGGTCCGTACATGGGGGCAGTGTTTCCTGCCCTGTCAGTGACTCATGAGTCACTAAAAGCGACTCACATGTGACATTTGAGGTCTGTAGGCAATCTGGCATTCATGGGTGGAGTCGTAGGTGGGGCTGAGCAAGAGAAGAAAGACAAATCACCCTCAAAGTGCCACACACACCTACAGCATCCAACAGGCAGCATGAGCCGACAGAAAGCATCACAAGATACCACACACAGAAAGGGGATGAAATATATAACAATAGATTATACTTTGTGTCGCAGATGAGCATGTAGCATGGTTCCTCCTTCTCAAGATTTCCCAGAATGCAGCTCTAAGAACAATGAATTTAGTGTTTCTGAGTGTCATTTAACTGCTTTGTCTGTTAGAGGTCGTTGTACCAGTAACATAACAGAGTGGTCTTTATGATACTAATGTTTGTTCGTATTCAGAATAACTGTTTAATCGTCCAATCACAGCGATCCAAAGTGTTATCACTTTGTTACCTCCTGGTGGAATTACAGGAGTTCCTGATAGGCTGAAATAATGAACTGGCTCAGGCTAAGCTGGCACATGGGTCACTGGTTTTAGTTTTCTTCTGACCACACTGATCTGCTTCTCCAGCCACATGCACGCACCACAATCGTTACACACACTAATGAAACAGCCGTAGGCATGACAACGCCCATCCACCCTTTTGTCTGTGTGTGTTTGTTGGCCACTTTAGTCCAGAATAAAATATATTGGAAACAACTGTAAATATGGCCATAACGTTTTTCTCATGGCATCACTGTCCTCAGATGGTGGAGCTACTGACTGAGGTGAGACACTGAAACTTATTATTGTTTATGCCACTAACAAATTTTTTACTTTTTTTACATCAAACAAGAGTCATTCAAAATAGTCATCGTGATTTCTCTTTTTGAGTTACTCTCTTCCATAATGAAGCTACAGGAATAAATATTGATATGTAATAATGTGTGTTCACTTCTGGAACCTCTGTTTTGCAGCTGGCACTTCCTCAGAGCTCTGACTAGGGTTCAGTTGATTATCATCAAGCTGAGGAAGCTGTGAGTGACTGGAGCTACCTCCACCTGACAGAATGCCTACGCATCTCCTGCTTTCCTACAGTACATAGCATGATTAACTGTTGATTATTCATTTTTTTCGGAACCTTCATTCATAAAACATTTACCGTCATACCATCAGGTGGTCTACACCAGCCTGACACTCCAGGCCAGTCAGCTGACCAGGTCAAAGGAAATCCTCACGCGGTGCTCACAATGGCCAGTGTGGACAGACCCGCCTGCAGACCAAAAACAATACAAGTGGGTCACTTTTCATGACTCAGTCTGAAAACAGTGCCCAGTCACTTAGAGAGCTCGGTGCTCGAGCACTGACCTGCTGCAGGTCAAAACTACATCCCCAAGCCCCTCTCCAGAAGTAATCAAAGGGAAGGAAATCTATAAGAACAAGCGCCAGGAGAGCCATAAAGTACAGTACCTACAACAAGCAAACACATCAATAAACTCCATCCCTGGTTCAATGTTTATGTCAACGTTCAAGACCTGCAGAATGTCTCACTAACAAAGTCCTATGTGTGCGTGTGCGTGTGTGTGTGTGTTGGATAGTGTTATAACAAATCAAGATGGTTCTTATACTAACCCTATTATATTACATCAGATTAGTTAACACTACAGAATGCTTCACAGCAGAGAGAATGATGCAACCGAGCCCTGGGCTCTCTGTTACTACTCACAGCTGTGCTCTGTCTCTGCGCATAAGGAAAAGAGGAAATGAAGAAGAGCTTGTACACAGCTTAAAGCTGTCCTCAGCCTCTGTCACACTCATCAGGATTGGCTGAGTTCACATGAGCGACCTTATATATTCATGATGGCCGTAACAACGGCGGAATCAGACATTTCTGCCTGATGTCTTCTTCTTCCTGCAGCACAGACAGGATTTAAGACTTCTAACTATTTAAATATGAGCTTGTTAATGTAGCATAACCCCAAGCACTGAAACATAATGAGCTGCAATGAGGCAAACGGTCAGATGACAACATCTGATGACCACAGCTGTTCATTTTCAATCGTTTATATTTCATATTAGGTCATGATTTTGAATCTGGGACAGATGTAAGTAACAAAAGTGACAATATAATCAGTAACATTTTAAATTTAAACACTTATAAAAGGATCCTCTGCTGTTATGTAACCTGCTTGAATCTAACAACCGTTACCAGTTATCTTTCCAGATTTGTCACTTTGAACCCCAGTAAATTACTTTTTTTTTAACCGGGTGTTCAAAGTCCAGACCAGCTGTGAAGAATAATAGGGAGGCATTGTTGTAACATTGCATGAACAGGGACTTTATTTCTCTCCTGTGGCCGGGAACAGAACAAACAGCTGTCCAGTAACTATTATGCTGCAACCATGAGCTCATCCAGACACTTTATGGCTTAGTTCCGTTACAAGTACGTCTGCATTAAGCCCATTAATGCTGTAAACGCATCTTTTCCTCGTCCATAGACCTGCATCGAGACCAAAACAGAAGATTTGGTGAAACAGAGCCAGATTGTGTGAATGTGAATTTGCTGGGCCGATGTTTCAGTGTGAACAGAGTAAACACAGCATCAGCAAAACGATGGCTAGCCCAGTGACTGTTGGGGGCTATTTGGCAGTACATTACATTATATTACATTCTTTTGTATTCAAACCATGTAGAAGCAAGAGCTAGATACACTCCACAATTGTGGAGTGTATCTCTTTTGAACACTGTCCTGCAGTAAACATACAAAACACTGTATAGATGAATGTGAAATATACAGAATATTAGTGGAATGTTCACTTGGAGACTCCCTTGAAGAACAGTGAAACAAAGAAGTGAAATGTACGGTCGCCCCGAGAACTCAGCGCACTACAGCTTAAGAAAACACATGCAAATAGACAAAAGATGAAGAAATTCATTAAACATCTTCATCAATTTGACAACACATAAGCTGCAAATACTCAGAACACAACAGAAGTGTTTCCAGGGGACAATGAAAAGTACATGTGTTGTCAGACGGATGAAGATGTTTCTGGAGTTGTTTGTGTTTTGTCTGTTTGCGTGCGTTTCCTTAAATTGTTCTCAGGACCACCGTAGAAATGTGATTGGCTCTCTACCCAACAACAATTGGATTTCATGCAGAGGTAATGCAGTTTCTTAGTATGAACACACAGAACATCTTGTCACACTAAACGTGACATCTTCACATTCTTCAGTCACATGAATCACAACAAGTGAATGAATAATAAAACTAATGATTCATGCTAGTTTACTTTCACAAGAGCCTTGACCAAGATGAGGGACCACAAGGTCCTTTGAGTGATGGTATGGCTCAATGTCCGGAGGCAGAGGAGGGCAACAGTTGGGTTGGGGAGTAGGGTATGACTATGGCTTGGATGTAGGAAGGTGCCTTTCTCTTCACTGCCCTGCACCAACAGGGGGCCAGTGTAGTGAACAGAGAAGAGGAGTGGTAGGAGTCACAGCAGTCCAGGAGATGAGTGCATGGATGAGAGTGATGACCATCATTCATGGTCACTTGTCACTTGAGTCAAAGTGGGCATTTGTGTAAACTTTGAAGGGATTCCCTTGAGGATCTCTGGAGATATTGCGTTCACGAGGCCAAAAATATGTTTTGTGATGTCACCGTGACCTTGACCATTGACCTTTAGCCACCAAAATCTAATCAGTTCATCCTTGAGTCCTAGTAAATGTTTGTGCCAAATCTGAAGAGGATCCTCTAAGGCGTTACTGAGATATTGTGTCCACGAGAATTCTACGGATGGACGATCTGAAAACAATATGGCTCCGGCCCTGACTGTCGCTGGCGTGGACGCAACCAGGGCAGAGCAGCACCCAGTCAATTTACAGTGCACAAATCCCAGGGTTTTACAAAAGGTGGAACTCAACTGCAACAGCATTTTCCATGGCGTTACCCAGACACGATCAGAGTGGAATGGCGCGGCCACCTCCATCAGTAACATACTGTATGACACCGACTGAGCACACACACTGCATGGTGTATTGCGCCGGAACTAAGGAAATTTTGTGTGGAGTGGGAAGTTGTTTGGATGATACTCTTGAGAAAGCTACAAGCTGCAGTAACGCAGGCCGATCAATCTGCCACCTACTGACAGGCCAAGTGTGAACAGACACTGCAGGAGCGAAGATAAAAAGCAGAAGCAGAGAGAAGACACTGGAAGATGAAGAGTCTTCTTACACTTAGTCCCTCTCAAGCTATGTTTGTCACTACGCAGTGAGGCAGACAGCCAAGGCACACAGAGATGGCCATGCAAGGTGAGGGGGACAGAGAAGAAGAGGGGTGGTGGCAGATTGAGGGGAGGGGAGAGATGAGAGAACAGAAGAGGAGAGGCCGGCGGGGAAAAGAGAGTAGAGATAGTTAGAGAGAGATGGGGGAAGGTTGTGAGTGGTTGTAGGAGAATGGGGCGGAGAAGGACACAAAAGCAGTGATCAGAGAAAATGCAGTGACCAGGCTTGTGAGTGGGCGAAGAGCGGAATAGACGGAAAGAGAGAGAAAGAAGAAATTCAGACTTCAATGACTGGATGTTGAAGTCTCAGAGTGAAAAGCCGTCATCTGGACGATGTGAGAGGAGTGTGTCTAACGCCAGTACCACCACCCTGCCCTCCAGATGTGGGAATGTGAGCGATTGAGTACACATCTGACTGAGCAGAAGGGGGTGGGGCCGGGCGGCAGTTCTAGTGTGATCCATTTCTCAGTTGAAGCAAGAAAGGGGAGGGAGAGAATGGAAGCACGGCCTGAGATGAATGCTTTTAGTGAAGCCGAGTGGCAATGCGAAAGCCCCCCCCTGCCATCACTCGTGTGTGAGCGGAGAGAGTCAGAAAAATGAGGTGGCTAGGGTCAGAACCCCGAGGAAGACCCAGCGTCTGCACACAGGCAGAGCACAGCACCGGGAGAGGAAGCAGGCGCTCACTCAGTCAGAAGAAGAGTTGGGCATTTGAGAGAATCTTTTCTGCTCGTCTTAGCCTTTGTTCGGTGAACGGAGCCTGAGACTGAGACAAAGCTGACACTTCCAGAAGCAGGCTTTGTGTAAAGCTACTCTCCCTGATTGCTAATTGCCTACCCGGAGCTACTTCCTGATTGCAAACTGTCCACCAGAAGTGCAGACTCTTAACCTAGAATTAGCAAGACAAAGTCTTAGCAGCGACAGTAACTGACACTACTCCCAGTTTCAAGTGGAAGGTCATCAGTATTAATGGAGAGTAGGAAACACAAATTCTTCTCCTCATGTTCCGCTAGCTGTCCATTCTGTGTGTGTGCTTAGAAAAAGTCTGGTGTTCCTACACAGCCCTGGCTCTGTAAATGGGAAATAAACAAAGTGGCTTGGACCAAGCCACAAAGCAATATTCCAGCCAATCAGCAACAGGGATATCCGTGCTTGTGCACAGAACAAAGAAAAGAAGAAGAGGGGAGACAGGGGAAAGAGCAGCAGGGCAGAGAGACTATGAATCTAGCAAATGCTAACAGACAGTGCCAATTTGAGCATTACCAGGGGAAGAAGGAGGAGCAGTGTACCCTTCTATCGCCGCTAAACACCATTGAGACCAAGAGACTGTTGACAATGGTGAATGTATGTACACCTAGTACACAAATGTCTACCGGTGACAGTGTGACGATTGCATATACTCCATGACACAACCACATTGTGAAAATGGAGAAGTCAAACACGTCATGAGGAACACCGGTCAATTGTTTACATTTATTTTGACATAGTAGAGAACCCAGCATGCACTCTGACTGAGACTGAACCTGTGAGTCGTATCTGTCGGTTCTATCGTTCGATACAGTATATCATAACAAAGCCGGTATTAAAAGCACTTTTAGGTCCGACATCATCAGCAAGTTACAAACCTATTCAACATGAGTTCAGGTTCATCGCGTAGGGCATGCTGCCGCATATTAATCCCACTTTCACAGCACCCAATGTAACGCCAGACAATGGACAAAAATCATCTGTACATAATGTTAATCTGTAAACTGATCCGAATGCAACACTCACATGTCAAGTATAAACATGCACAATTATATTTATATCATTTTATTTTACACACAATAAATAAAACACAACAAATGTGCAGTAAACACAGATGACGATGTGATTCAACACCTGGGGCCAGTATCATGGAATTAGATCTGTTTTCCTGTATCAAGAAGCCTGTTCACTTTTAACTGGGGTAGATCACCATGGTAACCTATGCTGCATGGTTAATCTGCTAGAGATTAGGTTCAGTTAAAAGGATCAGATGCCAACAACCAGACCAATCAGATCACTGTCCATTAGTCTACAAGATCCTGCCAGGGACAACAGTGAAGTTTACAATGTAATTGTCAGTAGAATCTCGTTTTCATGATGATGACATCAGGGATAGAGGGAGTGTTTCTTACACAGTCACCTGTGCACTCTAGTTTGAGTTCAGCTTAAAATTTCCACTCTCTGAAATGTAGTTAAGAAATGATGGTGTGGAGATGTGTTTGCATGTAGATGATTAAACCTCTCAGCTGAAACCAACAGTATTTGATGTCATCATGTTCTGCTCTAATGCTAATTTAAAGCAGCACTTAGATCATGACACACCCGAACACTGTCCAGAGTAAAAGGCTGTTGTTGGAACATAAGCAAACATTTACAGAACTAAAACATAAAGAAAACTGTGTCTCTTGGGTCTGAGTTTTAATTTGAAAGGTCGACAGGATCACAGCTGCAGGAAACAAAAAAGAGGAATTGAGGTGTTCGTTATTTCTTGCGTGGCACTTTGTCACCGAGGGGGACCTCGTCCATCAGTTTCTGCAGAGAGACCACAGAGGGATGTTAGTCACACCCTATCAAAATAAAATATTATAGATCAAATAAAATGTATGGAAAATATTAGTTCATACAGTATGATATATAGACTATATAGAAAGGTTTCTGAAATAGTGTTATTTCATCCGGTCAGAGAAGTAAAGGACGATGTAGGAATTAGAACTAATCCATTAACCAAGAGCTGCTGAGACATTTCACTCAAAACAGCAAATTTTAACCTCATGGTGGTGCTAGAGGAAACATTAGGGGACCATCAAAGTAATTAAGTTATGTTCATCAGACACATGGATGCACAGACACACAAACAGAGCCACACACTCACCTCGAGCAGTCTGCTGTAGTAGGTGAAGCCGTCCTCTCCGTCCCTGCGGTCGTCGTCCACCTTGTACCTCCTGCAGGCCAACAGCAGCTCGTTGGAGCTGTAGAGGGGGGCAGGGTCGATTGAGTGGCTGTTGATCAGGCTGACCAGGTACTCCCGGTAATGCTTCCTGGATACCAGAACACCACCATGTTAGCATGTTCATATACTGGATAGCCTACTAGAACATCACGTTAGCATGTTCATGCATTGGATACCAGAACATCACCATGTTAGCATGTTAGCACACTGGATACTAGAGCACCACCATGTTAGTATGTTCGCACACTGGATACCAGAACACTACCACATAGCATTTTAGCACACTAGATACAAAAACACCACTGTGTTAGCATGTTCTGACACTGGGTACTACCATGTTATTATGGCAGCTTCTGCTTGTAGTGATGAGAAGTATTGGACACTTTTATTTGATTTGACTGTGGAGAGAACCAGGCTTTTATTTGAGTCAGGGTTATTTTAAAAAAAAAAAAGTGTATTTCTAATTTTATCTGCTTTTAAGTTTATTTGATCATATGAACATGAAGACCCCTTCATGTTTACCTGTTGTCTAGATATATTCATCGTAAGGAACATTCCCACAGCTCCTTCTTTGTCTCTCTGACTCCCTGTGCTGTTTCACTCACTGACTGAACATCTTCCAGTACCTTGTATTTTGTTTGGTGTCACGGTCAGTGAGTCTTTGACAGCAGCTTAACAGTGACTGAAAAGCAACAAGGTAGAAGTGACTGATAAACAGTGTTAGTGTTAAAAAAGAGAAAGTGAAAGCAGCAGAGTGGTGAGATGATGGAGTTAGTGCTGAGGAAATGTTCACTGTTCTGAATTGATCACATCAGTCATTATAGTACAGATAATTCCATCCCCAGTTTTTATGCCTCGTTACCAGTGACAGCCAAGGCCAGAGACATTATTCATCACTACACTTCACTATATGTTAAATGAGTCTGGATGTAAACTGTAAAGGGTGGTACTTCTAGTTGTATGTGGAATTTATTAAAGAGCAGCTAACTGGTAAATGTATGGTCATTACTTTTCACTGCTGAGACATGGAGACATGGGGACACCTGGACAACACCAGCACACAGAGCAGTCAGTGAAATCAGAGTGAATACATCTGAAATGCCCATTATTATCATCCATTTTATAACTACATGTATGCAAAACATATTATAATATATTCTGCAGATTATAATAAATAATAACATCAGCTTTATCTATTTTCAATTCAGCCTGTTTGAACGTATTTGTTATTTTCTTTGACACTAGGTTTAGTACCTACTGACTGTAAAGGCAGGTGGAACCACAGGAGTGTGACTGAAGGAAGCATGACCTCAAAAATGGTCACACACAGGTGAAGAACAAGTGCACCTTGGTTAATCCTAGTGACTCAGGGTCTAAGACACATACTGTAGCACTTATAAAATGTTGCCTTGGTTACAGACAGGAGGCAGTGACACTGAATAAAGCATCTTACTCGCAGAGTCCAGCGTGTCCATGTTGGGTCTGAGCTCCACAGGCTGAGTCCGGCTGTTGCCCTCCCTCATCCTTCTGCTCTATCACTCCACACAGACCTGAGAGAGTCAAAGGTAACACGCGAATATGATACACATTTAAAAGGGCTGTTTGTAAGTTTTCTATGCTGCTGAACATGGTTTATTGTGGGTGATTGTCGCTTGACAAGAGCTTCGGCCATAGGTGTCTTCTTAATACAAGAGGTTATATGTCCTCTGAGCAGCAACATCTTCAGGGCAGATTGGAGGCTACAGTGACTCAGTATCAGAAAGTGATGAGACAGCTAGCTGGTTAGCATGCTAACTCCAGTAGAAGAAAAGGAATGACAGGGGACAAGAGTTAACATTGAAGTTTTCTTCCACCTCTGGAGAAAGCTGTCGGTGAGTAAAGGAATGAAGATTGATACTGAACTCACAACTCACGTGTCTAGACTGGTAAGTAAACGGCTTGTAATGCTATGCTAACGTTAGCTATGTAGCGATAGCAAAACTTACAAATAGCTCCTTTAAAATTATATCTGCACCGAGTATTTATACTATATTTCAGGCTGTTGATGGTTACACCAATAACCCGAGCTCCAAGCTCTTGAGCTGAGGCTCAGCTGCTGCTGTCTTTACCAATAGTTTAAAACTGGGAAACAAAGAGCTACGCCATACATGTGTGATTAAACTGTCCTGTTACTAAAACTTCACCCAGAATTCAGGATTGTCAGTTGTCGTGATATAAACAGTAACAACCGCACTAACCATTTTCACAAAACACCTGTGTGTGCTGTTCAGATTTATGTCCCAGGTTAAATAAAAAAGTAAAATACAAAGTGTGCGTCGTGTCCTGACCCACCTGTCTGTGTTCCAGGAGGAGGTTCAGTGTTGAAGGCCACTTCATTATTCTGAGTCACAGAGAAAAGAAGAACACTGGTTACTCACATCAGTCTGAGGAGCAAACCACAAAAACAGTTCACAAAACGGCACAGGTAGGGACACCGCTTCTGGTTTGTCACTCGACAGAACAAAATTAAATTCAGAGTTAAAGTTAAGTCCCACTTATACAGGTAGGAACAACTTTGGGTACCTTTGATTCTGGAAGTCCTGTTCCTTTTTTCCATACACATTTTGTGAAATGTTATCTTATTGTGATTTCTGAAATTTTGTTTTACTTTGTCCAGTGTTGGCCGCCATAGTTTTCCCACTGGGAGACCGTCATTATAATGACTTAAATTTAACAGAATCATGCTGCAAAGCAAAACAAATCCACCTTATAAACGTTATTCACAGTGTTCACAAAGGGCTCACAGAGAGGTCTGTGTGAGTACCTGGAGTAAAGCCTGCAGTCTGGAAGGTTCCCAGTCTCTCAGATAGAAGAGGCAGTCTCTGGGATGATGGGCATGTAGTCCAGACACACTGCACTCATCCACGGCACAGGTCTGATGTGAGGTCAGGAGAAGAAAAGACTCCTATCACTTGTTCATATCTGTCACATGTTAATCACCTCTATAGTGACCTTAAAAGACATTTTTTTTGTCCTCATTATAATCCTGTATGTATTCTGAGCGGGAGTTTAACTCCCTCAATCACCAGACTGGATCAAGAGCATTCAACTTCTTTGCTGGCAAACAATGTATCCTGAGTAGTAATAAAGAATGATATGTGGACCAGCATTTCATCAAATAAAATACAACACTGTTTCCATGACGATTTTGATAACTACACCATGGTGCCCAGATAGAAAATGAAACTTCATGCCCAACATATACCCGGGTGCTTGGCCCAAGTCTGGCTCATATACTTCCACATCTGGGCAGATTCCGGCTGTTATCCTGCGGTATTGACTGACAGCTAGAAGCGTGTTGATCCAGATATGGAAGTAGCATCTGACAATCATGTCAATCACACGGGCCAGATTTGGGCCGTGGAACCGGGCGTATACTGGGCCAGAAGAAAACAAGCATGTGGCCCCAGTACGGGCTGGTTTTATATAGTTACCTGGGTGAGGACGACAGTATTTGTCAGACTTACAGTGTGGAAAGGGTTGTTGCAGCCACTGCAGAACTGGTAACGACACTGTGAGCAGCAGAAATGCATGCAGCCTCCTTTAGACAGCGCGTACTGGAAGCGGCAGTTAGGACAGGCTGGAGCGAGGAAGGAGAGGAGGACAGGAAGGGTGCGAGACAGACAGGAGGAGGGGAAACAGAGAGAGGAGGGAGACAGCATCAGCACTTTAAGGAAAACTGTTTTCATCTAATGTACAAGCTGATAATTTATTCACTGAATGAATGTTTCATCTCTGTGATCTCGCTGCTGTGAGAAGGTCACACTGAGGGTGAGCTGCCTGACTGGAAAGACTGGGAGTCACTGAGCACGAGCCAGGAGAGGATCAGAGGGTGGGAGAACTGACCTTCACATTTCACCTGAACACCACCTTCCCTGACTCACATGGTCTACCATCTGTGACCGCTGAGGTCGCTGAAATGCTATAAAGACATGAACTTTTATTTGTCAAGAAGTGCTATAGAGATCTCGAAGGATTTCTAAGAACAGCACATGCTTAGTATTAATAGTAACAGTGGTGATAGTAATAGTAAAGCAGTAGTAGTAGAAATCTATAGTAGAGCCCAGAGCAGACAATCCAACAGGACCAGCAGTATCTCTTCAGAACCCTTGAGTGCTGGCCAAGGACACAGCAGACGCTCTCTCTGGAACACAGAGCAGCAGGATGGTGACTTCCTTATCTCCTGCAACCAGGACACTGATCCATTTGATGCCACAACCCCACCCTTAAGTTTTCTACTTAAGTATGACACTTAAGTTTAATTTCTCTTGAGCTGAGGCCGTTACTTAAGGGTGTTGCACAGAATCTCTTAAATGGTTTCCTTAGTTAAAGTAAAAAATAAAGACATTTACAGTAGGAAAATTCTACTGTTTCCATGGAACCTGTTGATTTGCCGCCATTAGCTCTTGTGATAGGCTACCTGTTATCACTTTTGGGAAGCTGGTAACAATAAAGGAGTGTACTTCACCACGGTGTTCAGCAGATATAAGAGAGTTTAAACTCTGACCCCACATACCACTGATCTGTGGGCATGACACGCCTCAACTGTACCTGACCAGAAAAGATCATGTGACATAAAACTGTAGAGCAGCCACTGAGCTGTGGAAAGTAGAAGGATCCAACTGTAGAGAGTCAGACCAATCATAAGCTGCAGGTTAAATCTGGGCTGTATAATCAGTTCCTCATCGTTCATGGGATGCTTCTTGGGATGCCTTCATTTATCACCATAAACTCATGTTGCAGTTAAGACAGAGTCAGAGCTGCCTTTAGTTTGCTCGCTAAGGTCTTTTGTGCAGCAGTTTAACTGACCTGAAGTTATTCCTGAAATTTAAATCCTGCAAGTGATTATTTTAAGGAAACCTTAAGGAGAAGACTTAAAGGTGTTTTGTGCAATTGTTTTCTTTTTAAGGAAACCTTAACTCAGACCTTAAGGAAAATATTAACTTAAGTTGGTTTCCACAAACCGTCCCCTGACCTCTGACTCGCTCATTCACCTTACAGCTTTATATTCCAGCTCTCTGGACAGTTCATGGTTGATCAGAACTTTGGACCCAACTCTGCAGTATAAGAAGAAGACTCCCAAGGGTGCAACGCAGTTGTATCACAAATCCCTCTATCAACTTAACTTCCAAAATGGTTTAACTTTAATCTGCAGCTCTCTGTTGATCTGACTCTCTGCCTCTCTCAGTCACTTCATCGTCTTTAGGTCATCACCTGCAAACACATTGGACCACAGCTTTGTGTTGTTATCCACTCTTTTCCTGTTGTGTCTGTGTGTTGTGTTAGCTGTAGTGTTTAGTGTTTAGAGCGTTAGTAATAAATGTGTGTTCAAACTTTCTTTTGCTTGAATCTCAGTCACTTAACCTGAAAAGATCTGAAGCACACAAACCATAATTAAGATAATTAAAGAGATTTGCTTCCTAAAAATAAAAATTAATAACAATCATATTTGACATATATTTGACCTCTTGTTGTTTGGCCAGCATGGAGGACTATTATTTCACTGGATGGGATATGTAGAGTAATATTTCCCTCATTTCAGCATCAGGAATTCCTACAGAGTTAAAGTCCATGTCCTTTACTTCTTGTGCCACAGAGTGAGTCTCTCTCCCGGCGAGACACTCTGCTGTTTGAAGATGCTTTCAGATTCTTTACTCAGCCTCATTTCAGAGTGGAAAATAACACTTTAGTAAGGTTTGTTGTGGAGAAGAACAGTGGTGGTGGTGGTGGTGGTGGTGTGCAGCCTTTGTGATGATGCTTAATTAGATAAGAGTGTGGGCTGGAGGAAATCCTGTTGTCTACCACTCAGCTGTTTACATGCTGTGTTGTTTTACAGTCACATATCCATTATCAGTGCTCGAGTAGATCCACACATTACCTTCAGCTACTGCTGATGATGTGTGTGTGTGTGTGTGTGTGTGTGTGTGTGTGTGTTTTCTCACTGATGCCGTTGTCTCTGAGGTATCCAGCCAGACCCTGCTTCTGATACTCTGGATCATTCTCTCTCTTCCATGACTGGTACTGTTCACAGGACAGACCTGCATGCTGGGACTCCCACTGCAGAGCACAACACACAAACAATACTGTATATATATATATATATATACACACACACTGTATGTTCTGCTGGTGACTATCTGTCCCTCCCCCTCATGAAATCAAAGCTTTAAAAAGGAACTAAAGGGAGCTAAGTGTGTGTTTTCAGTTAAGTTAAATCGGCTCACTATGTTTAAGAAGTATACTAATAAACTCATCAGTGCTACTTCAGTTAAATTTGAAATTTGTGTGTGTTTACAGTGTAATGTAGAGCTCTGTCCATGACCATAGTGTCTTTAATTTGAAAGGTGGGAAGGATAAAAAGACAAAGAGTAACGTCAGACTCTGACTTTGGTTCAGACTGATGGGCACACCCATCTGACTCGTGTCAGACACGATGGAGTCAGTAATTAGTGGAGTACGCACAGGTAACAGGTATGTTACTGAAATTTCAAATAGTCTTTTCAGCAGTTAAGAACATTTATCATTAAGCGGCAGAAGCATTTATATAAAAACTAAACATTAGATTTATTAGATACAGATTTACCTTTAATGAGAGACCAAATATAGAGAAACATCAAGACACCACAGAGTCACAGAATACTTACAGGCTTTTTACACTGAGCACAGAAACTGTTGCGACACTGAAAACAGGTAACCTTCAGCTGGTCTCCATCATAGATAAACCCATAGGAACACTGAGGAGAGGAGAAAGAAATATAATATATTATGAATACACTGGCTTTGAGTGTCATTTAGCTATTAAAAGCAGAAAACAGTAGGCCTGAAGTGCATGGACTGTGTGGCCATCACCGAGCAGACCTGCTGTTCTGGTTCATGGAGCTGCACCAGTGCAAAAGAGCCACAGATAAGAGGGTGTGACGATTAATAAATGTCCTCTCAGCCAATCAGATCGCTGGTCTCATGGCTTTGAAACAGCTGAGTATGATAACAGTGGCTCAGAACATTCTGTAGAAACCGGGGTTCAAACCCAGAACCTTCTTGGCATGAGGTGACATTGCTAACTGCTGCACCACCGTGTTGTCCTAATTGGTACAATTAGGACCAATCTACAAATGAAAAACTAGTCTGAAGTTTATATGATTGTGTTATTCATCATTCACTCTTAATTCTCCTCTATCTCATGATTTAATGAATGTAAAGACAGTAGCTGGCTGTGTGATGGCACTGCACTCTGAGGCTGCAGGTTTATCAACATACGTGCCCTGCTGCCTTCAGACGGCTGTAGGGATTTAACGAACTGAAGCAGAAGATCTTCATACAGTAGAGAGCAGCTGTGGACAGCAGATACTGGGAGAACCACTTACTTTTGGAGGATTTTGAGTTAAAATAGGGCAGAGGAGTGACGTTACAGACATGGTTGTACTCAGTGTAAAGTCTAAGGACTCTATTTAATGATCCAAAGCCTATGGTCTGAAATAGGTGGCACAAGTGCGTTTAGGGCATGTCCATGTCCCACTTGATATTTTAACAGGGGGAAAAACCGTCTCTGCTCCAGGCGCATGGTTCTAAAGGGTTTTACTTAATCTCTTAATTATTCATGGGAGTATTTTGGGCGTAACATCCAATAAACCAATCACAGAGCATCTCCCATTCCTTTTAGAAGCCAGGTGAGCTGCACCTTGGTGCATTGCTGTTATAACAGCGTGAGTTAGATTCTACTTGTGGTCAGTTGATCATGTATTGTGACTGACCACTGAGTCCAGTCCTGACCACGGAGTCCAGTCCTGACCAGTGTGTCCTGTCCTGACCAGTGAGTCCAGTCCTGACCAGTGAGTCCTGTCCTGACCAGTGAGTCCAGTCCTGACCAGTGTGTCCTGTCCTGACCAGTGAGACCAGTCCTGACCAGTGAGTCCTGTCCTGACCAGTGAGACCAGTCCTGACCAGTGAGACCAGTCCTGACCAGTGAGTCCTGTCCTGACCAGTGAGACCAGTCCTGACCAGTGAGTCCAGTCCTGACCAGTGAGACCAGTCCTGACCAGTGAGACCAGTCCTGACCAGTGAGTCCTGTCCTGACCAGTGAGTCCAGTCCTGACCAGTGAGACCAGTCCTGACCAGTGAGTCCAGTCCTGACCAGTGAGTCCTGTCCTGACCAGTGAGTCCAGTCCTGACCAGTGAGTCCTGTCCTGACCAGTGAGTCCAGTCCTGACCAGTGAGACCAGTCCTGACCAGTGTGTCCTGTCCTGACCAGTGAGTCCAGTCCTGACCAGTGAGTCCAGTCCTGACCAGTGAGTCCAGTCCTGACCAATGTGACCAGTCATGACCAGTGAGTCCAGTCCTGACCAGTGAGACCAGTCCTGACCAGTGAGACCAGTCCTGACCAGCGAGTCCAGTCCTGACCAATGTGACCAGTCATGACCGGTGAGTCCAGTCCTGACCAGTGAGACCTGTCCTGACCAGTGAGTCCAGTCCTGACCAGTGCAACCAGTCCTGACCAGTGAGTCCAGTCCTGACCAGTGAGTCCAGTCCTGACCAGTGCAACCAGTCCTGACCAGTGAGTCCAGTCCTGACCAGTGTGACCAGTCCTGACCAGTGAGTCCAGTCCTGACCAGTGCAACCAGTCCTGACCACTGAGTCCAGTCCTGACCACTGAGTCCAGTCCTGACCAGTGCAACCAGTCCTGACCACTGAGTCCAGTCCTGACCAGTGAGAACTTAATGTTCCTGAAGCAGTGGTCTTTAAAAATTGTACTTTACTTTTTTGTTCTCCATAATTTTTGTTGAGAAAGCAGAGGGCGACCCATCGTACACCCATGTACTCACGTGACAGCACCAAAGGAACTTGGGGTCCTTGATGAGAGCCTGCTCTGTCAGCTTCTTATGGAACAGCTCATAGACCTCTGGCTCCAGACACTCTCGCAGCTGAAGCAGGTAAAACAGTGACACACCCTGGAAATCAGAATCTCAGCTTCTTTTAATCCCTCTGAAAGTCTCTTTAACCCCCCGTACCACAGCAGATCTGACTGGAAGTGCAACTGAAACCCATGAGGAGCAGAGACAACAAAGCCTCGAGTAATACAGTATGTTGCTACGGCAACACAGAGGGGTCTTACAGCTATCAACTGTATATTAGTATCAGCAGTATCAAAACACAGAACCACGATGGGTTTATGATACCTCTGCCTATAAAAGGTGCTATTTTTACTGTTGTAGTTTTGCTATTGCTAAATAGCTAACGTTAGCATTAGCAGCTTTTTACTGAAGAAGAAGAAATGTTCAAAACTTCATTCCTTTACTCATCAAGAGCTGTTTCCAGAGGTGGAAACAAACACTTTTGTTATGCTTCTATTTCTATCATTCTTTTCTTCTACTGAAGTTAGCATGCTAACCAGCTAGCACCGGACCGTCTAGTAGTCACTTTCCGATACCGAGTCACTGTAGCCTCCAGTCTGTCCTTAAGAAGTAGCTGCTCAGAGGACGTATTATAACCTCTTCTCTTGTAGATGCCAAGACTGGTAAGTAAAAACTTATGTATACTGTAGCTCCTTTAAGTATCCAAAAAATGAATGGAAACAAAATGGCACATACACAACCAAAGTAGACAATGTAGAAGATAAAATCTATATCATTATCTATAATCTGTATCTATATTATTTTATATCAGTAACTGTAAAGTTCAACTTGAACTTGTTGATTACTGACCATCCAGTTTAATATAATTCGCTCTGCTCGAATATAAACTGCTCCATAAAAGAGGCAGGGTCTGCTGATAGTCCTCATGAGTGGATGGTATAAATACATTTGAGTTAATTAACACACAGGGTGGTTAGTGACAAGGGGGCAAGTGGTCTCTACGTCACCAAACAAATTGAATTTTGTTATGCCACTTTCTGGTGTAAGCAGGCACCAGTATTAGTCCGCATGTCGTCCTGACAGTGCTGGATTCAGGTGACCCTCCTCATTCCCTCCCTCTGCTTCTTACCTGGATGTCCAGGGTGGAGAAGTAGCTGTTGAGATGTTCAGGGTCGTTGATGTTGGGCTCCCAGCAGACTGGACACACCATGTCCCTGATGTGTTTGTCCCTTACAGCGATGGTGAAGTGCTGCTGGAAACAACCACAGCAGACCGAACACTGGCATGATGTCAGGGACTGCATCTGAGAGAGGAGAGAGGGCGGGAAAGCAGGAAGTGACTGGAGATGTGGAGATGTGATCCAGTGCTGGAGAACTGATGGAAACGTTCAGTGTCTCAGTACCTTGCTGTGGGGGAAGATAGAGAGGCAGATGGGACACTCTTTAGCCAGCACTCTCTTGATAAACTCCCTGTCGTGGGACTCTCGTACAGCCTGCACTACATCCTCCAGGGAGTAGGGGGCGCTGTGCTCCAGAAGCAGCGACAGCGCCAGCTCACAGCGACCCCAGCTGGGAAGATCGTACACCGCCAGTAGCCTCCGACATATCCGCTGGAAGAGAGGAAAGGAATTATATGGAAGAAGACTGACTTGACTTATCCTACCAGCTGTAAAAGCCTAACTAATGCTGTCTTCTTTAATGTTCAGGTTATGGTTGATTGGGGGCGGTTCCACTATCGCCATCTTGGCAGTGTCTGACTCCGCCCCTAACTCCCAGCTAATTCAAAAATGGTCAAAGAGGAGTGACGTGTGTGAAACTGAGACTTCAGTGCATGTCGGTTTGTGGAGTCTTAATAAAATGTAAACAGGTGAGTTATATAAACAGTCGTCATGAAGGAGGAAATTAGCTCTACAGACCAAAACTGTTTTTGTACCAGGCTGTAAACATGTTTATTTCTGCTGTAAAGTTGGACATTTTAACATGGGAGTCTATGGGGATTGACTCACTGTTGGAGCCAGACTCTAGTGGTCATTAGAGGAACTGCAGGTTTCTACACTTCAGTGTTGGCTTCAGTTTTCAGCCCCAAAGGCTGATGCTTGGGATGAACACATGTTGCGTAACTAACTTTTTTCTCTTCTCTGCAGTGTATTACTTCCTGTTTACTTTCATACAAACCGTTATACAGAGACACCTTGTGGCATTAAGAAATACTGCACTGGACTCTACATTAGCACTAATCTGGAGTCGTTTCTTTGGCCAATAAGAAATGTGAAAGAAGAAAAAACCAGTGTTTTCTTCATGGTTTTTTTTCAGTTTAGCGTCTCACTTGTTTACGACCAAAACAGATTTCTGTTTTTCTATTCCATCTTCAAACGTTGACATGGAGAAATCTGTTCATTACCATGACATGAGGGCGCAGGACGAGCTACTGGGGAGAGCTCATGAGTTTTCTAGAACCAGACTGGACTCCCACCTGTTTGTCAGGGTGATGGATGTCTACAGGAGGCTCGGGCTTGTCACTCCATATGCGGTTGTGGAAGGGCTCCAGTAGGGGTCGCTGCAGCAGGGCCAGGGCCCCTCTCACCTCACCACCGCTCTGTCTCAACACCTCATGGCAGCGAGCCTCATCACTGAAGCCCAGCGCACACAGCTCCTTCACCTGAGAGACGAGGGTGGAGACAATTCAGGACAAAAAGAAGACCGGTGGGGGTTTATTTTTTCATGGTGACATGTCACGTCACCTTGGCGAGTCGGTCTCTCAGGGCCTGTTTGGCAGCTCTCTCAGTGTCGCCCCCTGCTGTCAGCCAGGCTTGCTTGGCCTCTGCTCTGGACAGCTGGACCACGCTCTCTGTCTCTGGAGGGCACGCCTCTTTCCCAGCATCCTCAGCGGGAGCTTCACATGACCTGTTCTGTGTCAGAGGACAGTCAGTCACTGACAGTCAGAGGAACACAGAGGTGTGATGTGTCAGGTCTAAACTGAGAGAAGCAAACTGACTTTGTGCTCTGCTGTGGTCGGGGAGGATGTCGCCACCAGCATCCTGACCTGGTCTAACAGCAGAGGAAGCTCCGTCTTTAACCACTTGCAGGGCAGGATGCTGCTGTCCCCAGCCACCCTCATGCTCGTGTACACCTCCTCTGGACTCACGCCTTTCTTCTCCCCGTCCTGACGCAGACACACAGCACGCCGACATGAACAGAGACAACCACATGTGGTCTACACCTCAGGATGATGGAAGCTGATGGAGGTGACTTACTCTAATCAGTTGTATCAGCTTCAGCCCCTCCTCCTTCATCAGCTTCTGCCTCCAGGAGTCCAGGTCTTCGGGGGCGGGCTCTTTGGGTTTGATCGGCAGGGCGGGGACCCGTCTGACGGGAGAGGGAGGGCGGAGCTTCGCGGGCAGCGGTGCTGGCTCGGGACGAGCCAGGTCGCACATCTCACACACTGTCGCAGGAGAGTAGTTCAGATAGGTGCAGAACTGACACACCCACTGTGAGAGAGAGGGAGGGGGAGAGGGAGGGAGAGTTTAGATAATTCAAAGCTCTAATTCATGGGAGGGGGTGGGAATACACATCCTGAGAGGAAACACATTATTTTGCCCCATAACTTAATAATCATTTCCCGGAGAGAAATACAGCATGTGAAAAATAAATAAATACATAATGACTAGAAATGTATTTTAATCAGCAAAGGCTTTCTGCTGGAATCACTTTAGGTCAGGGGAGATAGTATAAAGACGATGCGAGTAATAAGCTGTGATGGATGAATGGATTATATGTAGGATTTTCCGTCAGAGGCTGAGGTTATAATCTTTTCTTCCAAGAAAAAAATCACTTGCCTCTCAGGGCTTTTTTTTTGTTTTCTTGTCTTCACAGATGAAAAAAACTAAAACTTCAACTGTCTACAGTGACTTACAAGTTTCAAGCTACAGGAAATGTGGGCTCTCCCCTCAGAAGCTCCACTGAACTCTGAAGAACTGTGTTTTCAGCTCCAGTTTGTCTAGCAGCAGCTGCAGCACCTTCACAGTCAGGTGAGATGGGTTCAGTATCCACCTGAAGACTGGAGCAGTCTGCCTGCTGATCCAGCTGAATCCAACACTGCCTTCTCTTAAATCCAATCCATCAAGCTTTTTCTTAAATCAACACACTATATTTGCATGTATGTCTGTGTGTATTTACATGTATGTGTGTATGTGTATGTACGTTCTGCTGTTTTATTCTGTCTTTATTTTAAAGCAGTTTGTGGCCCTGGTCCTTCACTCTACACTGGAACACTTGCTCCGTCTGGATCACGGCTCTGCCTTCAAGACCATCTGACCAGTGAAGCCCGTTGTGAAGCTGGCAACACCCATCTGAATTTTGGATTCCCTTCCAGACAGACTTCAGCCCCAAACTCTACGCCCTGTACACCTACTGTATGAGTGTGTTTCCACCCCAGGACAAATTCCAACATACCCACACACACTCACATACACACACCATTAACTTACCTGGCTGTCAGGGTCACCGGGCATGCCCAGTACTGGAGCTGGTGGTCTGGGGGGGGTGATGGGTGGGTGTGATGGGGTCACTGGAGGTCGTGTGGCTAAACGAGGTCTTTCACACACCTCACACAGAACACTGCTGGCTGCGTTCACCATGGTACAGCTCTTACACTGCCACTCTGAGAGGGAGACATCCACACACACACACACACACACACACACACACACACACACACACACACACACACACACACACACACACACACACACAAATAAATTCCCAGGATCATTTTTATAAAGTTCATCCGTGAAATGTTTATGTAAAGCATAAATTTGAATTTCCTTCATTTGTGAAATTTGCTATATAAATAAACTTTGGTGCAATTCAGCCTCTTGTGGCTGAAATGAGTATTACAACAACAAAATATGTTAGAATTACTGAATATTCCTGAGTTACAGTGTTGTATAATGACCAGGAGTGTTTTTGCAGAACATTATGATGTCACAGTGAAGTTGACCTTTGACCATTTGGATATAAACTGTCATCACTTCATTTTGTCTTTATAGACATTTGTGTTAAATTGTGTCATGATTAGTGAATGAATTCATGAGCTATGGGAAAAAATGCGTTTTGTGAGGGCACAGAGACCTTGACCTTTGACCTTTGACCACAAAATTATAATCAGTTTGTCTTTGAGACCAACTTAACATTGGTGCCAAATTTAAATAAATTATATCCAGACAACCCAAAAAAATATAAAGCCTCCGGCCCCTGAGGCTGCTGGTGAGGAGGGAAAAAAATCCTGCTTGCCTGTAAGGGCTTTAAAGATGGGGAAAAAAATGGAACCTGACAAAACAGAGTGTTTTCTTGATTCTCAGGGCGTCTGAATGGGACTGTACTTGGGCCTAAAATAAAACTATAAACCATCACATGAAATAGTATCACCAAATATTACTTATTACACAACTTAAATTAGAGGCCACGTTGCTTCTAATATAAGTTGCATTTGCTTTTATCTCATTTTGCTTGTAAAGGAGGATGAAACCAGAATAAAGGTGGAGCAGGAGACAACACAGACCTGTGATGGTGGCAGGCTGAGAGTCATCTGCTTTACAGCTGATGGACTCCAGGTGGGGGCGCTCACACTCCTCACACAGCACATCCTGGGCAGAGTTGACTTTGGTGCAGTGAAGGCAACTCCAGGTGGAAGAGCTGAAAAAAGGAAGAGCGAGTGTGTTAACCAAGCTGTTCAAGCAGCTACATTACAACGGTCAAACTGCTCAGTGAATCCTGCAGTGAGCTGTGACCTGATACTGACTCACACATACAGGCTGTGGACCAGTGGAATCAGAGTATTCCCAGTTCATATTGCCAGAACCGTTGATCCTGACCTGTGACTGCTCCTGTTTTTGGACGATGATGATGACGACGACGACGATGATGATGATGAGTTGACGGTTGTTCGACGGTGGTTGGTCCTCTCAGGGTAGGAGTGGTACAGTCTGTCACACTCTGAGCAGAGGCCCTGGAGGCAGGTGAGGCAGTGGGCGGAGATTCTGAATATTCCACAGATGGTGCAGTTCTCTGAAACACAGGTAACGACACACTGCACCAAACACTGTCTCATCATGGTATACTATAACCTGCAGCAGGTCACTGTTAAATCAACTGTATGTTGCATTGTACCAGATATGGGACTAATACAATATGTCAAATTTAACATACGGTGTGGAGATACAATGGATCACTTCAGTGTCCCAATACAGTTCAGGGTCTCATCCTTCAGAGGCTGCATTTGAAGACTGATTGCGTCACAGCGGAGTGACTAGACTGTCCCATTTCTAAGGCTCCTTCAAATGCGTCCTTCCTTTCCTGGGCAATGAGGGTCCTTCATGGCCCAACCTATCCCAAGATTCATTGCGTGCTGGTGATGAAAATAATTCAGCAGCAAACAATGCAGACAGAGAGCCTGAGGATTACACTTTTAAATGTAAGTGTTGAATGTCAGCTAAGATTAACAGCTAATGGTACAACTGCTAAAACCAAGGGCCTTAAAACCTCAAGCAAAAATCCTCCGTACACCACACGGTCACGGTCTACGACGGCTACGAAGGACCACACCTCCATGGACCGCGTCCTTCGAAAGATGAGGCCACTGAACTGGGACACAACTATAGTGTCTAAGTTTATCACTAACTGAAAACAGACGTTTTCAAAAGACAGTTTGTGTGAGTAAATATAATCCTATTCTTTTATGGGGAGTAAAGGGTGGAGTAAAAAAAACTGCTGCAAAGAGCCTGGCTGGAATTTAATGGTTGCTTTCGGTGCAGTTCTGACCTGGAAACGGCAAATAGCAATGAAATACCAATGCATATATGACTCGTAGCACAAAGATGTTCTTTAATTCAATAGTTTTATTATTATATGAATTCTGACTTTAAACTCAGAATCCTAAAAAATATATTCTTTTTTTTTTTCACATGTGGCCCTAATTCTCTTCTGTATATACGATCTCTTAAAAATGTAACATAGTAATATTTACTCAGAGACATTTTAACTGACATACTTTGTACTTGTATCTGAGAGCATTTTTACACAGTAAATTCACTTGTACTAGAGTAAAATTTTCCGGTACTCTTTCCACCCTTGGTCAACAGCGGTTTCTCTTGTCACCTGGGTGTTTGTTTGAGGAGGTGGAAAAAACCTGGATGGACCTGAGGCTCTGGTGGTTGGACGACAGGGAGTGGCCATGGCTGCTCCCCCTGGAGGAGTGATGGTGGAGGGGGAAGGCTAGAGACTTGCTCTGGCCCTCTGAGTGGTAGACCACAGCGTCAGTATTGAGACCCACGTCCTGAGAGGAGAGAAGAGCACTGCAGGTCATCATAAACTTCAGAATGAGAGACAGCTCATTCAGTGAGATGTGATACTAACAGTTCACCAGACATGATGGCTTCATCAGACACAGCTCCCACCACCAGCCCACAGTGCCAGGATAAAATAGGCAGGATGATAAAGGGGAGAGTGGGGTCCAAAGGTCTGAAACAACTTTCTCATTCAAGTAAAAGTTAATTACATATTATGAATTATCTACACATTATAATAAGACTGATTTCAAACTTTAATTATTATATAATATTAATTATACATGTATGCATTAACTGTCATAAATCTCAATTTAATATGATCAAAGATGGCGTCCCTCAGGGATCCATTTTAGGGCCACTCCTCTCTATTCTCTATATAAATAACTTTGTGACGTCCCCCAGCGCTCTACATGAAGTTTTATTTGCAGATGACACAAATGTATTCTTATCACACAATGATTTATGTGCACTACAAATTAACCTGAATGAGGAACTGCTTAAGGTGGATACATGGTTCAAATGCAATAAGCTATCATTAAATATAAGCAAGCCAAACTTCATTGTTTTTCATTCCAATAGAAATCAAAATAATGTTGAACATGTTTGTAATTAAATAAATGGTTGAAGCTTACTCAATGTAATATCTTTCACAATGCTAGTGTTATGTACAATGTTGCATTTACTTTATATTACAGATTCAGTGACCTTATTCCACTTGACCCTTCCTCACCTACGTACCAGACCAGAAAAAAGCTGCTTAAAAATTGGCTGTTTAAAAAAAAAAAAATTAAATCAGCAGTTGAAACTAAAAACTGGGTACTCTACTGAGCTATTATTTTTATTCACCATTTATTGCTGATTGTGTATCCTGCCTATTGA
The DNA here is from genome assembly GCF_021018895.1 of Seriola aureovittata. Lineage (NCBI taxonomy): Eukaryota > Metazoa > Chordata > Actinopteri > Carangiformes > Carangidae > Seriola > Seriola aureovittata. The sequence goes on from NC_079375.1 coordinate 2,106,808, forward strand.
GTTGATGTTTGGACTGATGGGATGGATGTTTTTGGACCATTTGGTTTTTCTTTCTAGGGTGTTTTAGGATTTAGCTATTATTGTTAGCATTATTTTTTTGTTGTACATGTTTGTATGTTTTTACCTGTATTTTATTCTGATTTGTGTAAAAAAATAAATGATGATGACGATGATGATGATAATATATACATTATAATTAGAGTGGTCTCAGATTTCATTCAATATTCAAATAACAGGAGTTTACTGACAGAAGTTGGACATTTTTTTATTTTATAACATTTACTGATTAACAACATAATATATTCTTTTAAAGCAAACATGTAACCGAAGGGGTTACAGATGTGATTGCCGGGTGATGGACTCTACCTTGTGTCTCAGTGTAGGAATGACTCTCTCATAGAACTCAGGGTGGGGGTGCACCTCCTTGGATCAAACCAAACAACAGGTTATGAACTACACATATGTGTATATATGTAGCAGAGCAGAGCCACACAATAAATACACACTCACCACAAACACACACACACACACACACACACACACCTTGATAAGCATTTCCAGTTCCATCCTCAGACTCATCACTTCCAGTGTTACTGCAGCAACTCGGCCCACATCAGGATCTGTGACATCGTCAGGGAAGCTGAGCCCATCTGGCTGCTGATTGGAGTAACCATAGAGACAGAGCACTGCCCGCCCCCCCTGGGGGAAGGACAGAACAAACATGGCATGATGTGATCTGAAGGGTTTTATCTTTTGTTTACTTTCCCGAAGAGTTGAAATGAAATGAAATCAGACCTTCCCGGGTTTTTTATTAGGTCATCTACAGGAGGAACGACACTTAAATCAATAGAATTACTTTTCAAGAAAGCCATCAAAGTTTTAGATTAAAAAAACACCTTCATTTCATCATTGTAATATACTGGAAAAATATAATCTGTTGAGTTTTGAGAACTTTTAGATATGTTTGTTTTATTCATAAGGTTTTGGATTGGCTTGGTCCATCACCTTTACATAAATGAATTCATTAAACAGAGGTCTGACAGTGGCGTTGGCACTAGGGCGACCACTAGAGGGGGCTGTGAGGTGGCTCATGGGTGCACCACATTTAGACAAACTGCTATCTGTAACGGGAACCGGGGGACACCTTGCTTGCCTTTCAGGGCTTTACAGATCGGGAAAAAAAAATGGGAAAATTGATCCTGACAAAAACAGAATGTTTTCTTCATACTCAGGGCTTCTGAATGGGGTCTTACTTGGACATTTGTGCCAAATTTGAAGAAGTTCCATCAACATTTTACTGCGATATCGTGTCCACGAGAATGGGACGGATGGACATAGGGACGGACAGACAGACAACCTGCAAACAATACGCCTCCAGCTCTGACTGTCTGTGGCGCAGAGCCATAAAAAAGCTGTTTGTCAGCACAGGAAATCGTTCCCTGAGATTGTAAGAGTTTTGGGACATTCAGGACAAGATCAGGATTATCTGTTTGGAAACAAGTTCTACCATATAACTGAAACAGAAGCATCACTCAGAATGATGAACATCTGTTATATAGAGCTAGACTATAGAGTCTTTACTCTAGACTGACTGAACAAGCCATTGCTCATTTGTATTATTTCAGATCTGTTGATCTCTTCAGTAACACACTCCTACGGAGGCTGTGTGTTTGTTACCTGAATAGCATCGACAGTGGCCCTGAACACCGGGTTGTTGTGTTTCACAGTCCTCCAGTACTTTGGCCTGTTGGGGTTGGTCAGGTTACAGCCGTACTTCTCCAGGATGTTCAGAGCTGTAGACAAACGCTGGAGAGACGCAAGAGTCTGAAGAAGCAGAGAGATCAGTGAATGTAGTTCAGTTCCAGTCTGAGACAGAAACATGCGGTGTACAACGGTCTCCGGCCTCCACACCCAATCAGATGAATAGGAGCGTTTCACAAGTCATCAAATATCAACATCCAAAAACATGTGAAACTCACATCAGACAAAAATCAGAGTCATGATTCAGTCAGAGCTGAACAAACAGACGTGAAAACACCACTGTAAATAAACCTCCATAAATCTGATCAGAAACCAGAGAAGAAGAAGCTCCTCAGTCAGTGATCAGTAATAGTTGTCAGTTCATCAATGGTACATAACACACATATAGTTTACCGACATGATAATTAACCCCGCTAAAAGCTCAAGTGCAAGCTTGGAGAGAACCTAAAACCTATGTATCCGTCTATCAAGATCACAATCTTGCAGCCAGCCGCTGGTGACACCCCACAGACGCAGGTGGCTGGCCAGTGAGAGGAGCACCCTCACCTGGTCACCTACGCACCACATGTGGCGGTCTCTGCAGCAGCTAGAGGCGTGTGAGCTCAGCAGACAGCCATGCATATACTAATAAAAAATTATTTGTTACTCAATATAGGTAGCACCAACCCCCTGCACCCTAAACCCCATTTGTTTTTTATTTCATTTCTACTGGGGCAATTTTATCCAAACGTAACCTACAGCCAACCTGGGTTAACCTGCTTGTCTGAATGGACGTTATGCAAGTATTTCCAGGTGGGAGTATTGTTCCCTCTCACCTCCTTCCTGTTGCTGCCGACGCTGTTCTCTATGACCATGGTCTCTGCAGCGATGTGCCGGTATTTGGAGCAGGGCGGTAAAGGCAGATTGGCCATAGACATGACCCCGGCCCGCACCTCCACCACCCGGCCCCCAGAGTACAGACACACTTCAGCCCGACTCCGCACCTCCTGCAGCTGCTCCGACAGAGACGGCATTCTGCACACACACACACACACACACACACACACACACACACACACACACACACACACTGTCAGTGACTGTGAAATACATGCATCCATGCATCATCTAGTGTGTGGACGGAAACCAGGGTCAAGCTAACATGCTCACAACAACAACCTTAACAAGCTGATGTTCAGTAGGTATCATGTTCATCATGATCACAACCTTAGTTAAGCGTGTTAGTATGCTAACATTGCTAACTGGTGCTGAACACTAAGTTCTGTATTTATTAGGTCAGAAACCTAAAAGATTTTGACCTGACGATGGCGCCAGAGGAGAAGGTAAAGGATCATCCTGAGGGGACATTTCAGTCTGGATCAAAGTGGTGGTTAATATTTTTTCAATGAATGGATTTTCTTCTTATTCTTCTTTCGTCTTCTTCTTCTTCTTCTCCTCAATTCCCTAGAATCCGAGGTGACATTTTCACATGTTTAAATAGACTATTACTAG